>NC_091390.1:5518663-5538663 GCF_038502225.1 Cherax quadricarinatus
AGGAAGAATACCATCTGGTAAGTAAGAAGAATACCATCTGGTAAGTAGAGAGAATACCATCTGGTAAGTAGGGAGAATACCATCTGGTAATTAGGAGGAATACCATCTGGTAAGCAGGGAGAATACCAGCTGGTAATTAGGAGGAATACCATCTGGTACATAGGGAGAATACCAGCTGGTAAGTTGGGAGAATACCAGCTGGTAAGTAGGGAAAATACCAGCTGGTAAGTAGGGAAAATACCAGCTGGTAAGTAGGGAGAATACAAGCTGGTAAGTAGGAAGAATACCAGCTGGTAAGTAGGGAAAATACCAGCTGTTAAGTAGGGAGAATACCATCTGGTAAGTAGGGAGAATACCATCTGGTAAGTAGGGAGAATACCAGCTGGTAAGTAGGGAGAATACCAGCTAGTAAGTAGGAAGAATACCAGCTGGTAAGTAGGGAGAATACCAGCTGGTAAGTAGGAAGAATGCCAGATGGTAAGTAGGAAGAATACCAGCTGGTAAGTAAGAAGAATACCATCTGGTAAGTAGGGAGAATACCATCTGGTAAGTAGGAAGAATACCACCTGGTTAGTAGGAAGAATACCAGGTGGTAAGCAGGGAGAATATCATCTGGTAAATAAGAAGAATACCAGTTGGTAAGTAGGGAGAATACCATCTGGTAAGTAGGAAGAATACCAGGTGGTAAGTAGGGAGAATACCATCTGGTAATTAGGAGGAATACCATCTGGTAAGTAGGGAGAATACCATCTTTTAAGTAGGAAGAATACCATTTGGTAATTAGGAGGAATACCATCTGGTAAGTAGGGAGAATACCATCTGGTAAGTAGGGAGAATACCATCTGATAAGTAGGGAGAATACCAGCTGGTAAGTAGAGAGAATACCATCTGGTAAGTAGGTTAACACCAGCTGGTAAGAAGAATACCATCTGGTAAGTAGGGAGAATACCATCTGGTAAGTAGGAAGAATACCATCTGGTAAGTAGGAAGAATACCAGCCGGTAAGTAGGGAGAATACCAGCTGGTAATTAGGGAGAATACCATCTGATAAGTAGGAAGGATACCAGCTGGTAAGTAGGGAGAATACCACCTGGTAAGTAGGAAGAATACCAGCTGGTAAGTAGGGAGAATACCAGTTGGTAAGTAGGGAGAATACCAGCTGGTAAGTAGGAAGAATACCATCTGGTAATTAGGAGGAATACCATCTGGTAATTAGGAGGAATACCATCTGGTAATTAGGAGGAATACCATCTGGTAAGCAGGAAGAATACCATCTGGTGAGTAGGAAGAATACCATCTGGTAAGTAGGAAGAATACCAGCTTGTAAGTAGGGAGAATACCTGCTCGTAAGTAGGGAGAATACCAGCTGGTAAGTAGGGAGAATACCATCTGGTATTTAGGAGGAATACCATCTGGTAAGCAGGAAGAATACCAGCTTGTAAGTATTGAGAACACCAGCTGGTAAGTAGGGAGAATACCATCTGGTAATTAGGAGGAATACCATCTGGTAAGCAGGAAGAATACCAGCTTGTAAGAAGGGAGAATACCATCTGGTAAGCAGGGAGAATATCATCTGGTAAGTAGGAAGAATACCATCTGGTAAGTAGGAAGAATACCATCTGATAAGTAGGAAGAATACCAGCTTGTAAGTAGGGAGAATACCAACTGGTAAGTAGGGAGAATACCAGCTGGTAAGTAGGGAGAATTCCAGCTGGTAAGTAGGAAGAATACCAGCTGGTAAGTAGGAAGAATACCATCTGGTAAGTAGGAAGAATACCAGCTGGTAAGTAGGGAGAATATCATCTGGTAAGTAGGAAGAATACCATCTGGTAAGTAGGGAGAATACCATCTTGTAAGTTGGGAGAATACCATCTGGTAAGCTGGAAGAATACCATCTGGTAAGTAGGAAGAATACCAGCTGGTAAGTAGGGAGAATATCATCTGATAAGTAGGAAGAATACCATCTGGTAAGTAGGAAGAATACCATCTGGTAAGTAGGAAGAATACCATCTGATGAGTATGAAGAATACCATCTGGTAAGTAGGAAGAATACCATCTGATAAGTAGGAAGAATACCATCTGGTAAGTAGGAAGAATACCAGCTTGTAAGTGGGGAGAATACCAGCTGGTAAGTAGGGAGAATACCAGCTGGTAAGTAGGGAGAATACCAGCTGGTAAGTTGGAAGAATACCAGCTGGTAAGTAGGAAGAACACCAGCTGGTAAGTAGGGAGAATACAATCTGGTAAGTAGGGAGAATACCATCTTGTAAGTAGGAAGAATACCAGCTGGTAAGTAGGAAGAATGCCAGCTGGTAAGTAGGAAGAACACCATCTGTTGAGTAGGGAGAATATCAGCTGGCAACTAGGAAGAATATCATCTGGTTATATGGGCCAGCAGGCCTCCTGCAGTGTTCCTCCTTTCTTATGTTCTTATGTTCCTATGTAAGTAGGGAGAATACCAGCTGGTAAGTAGGGAGAATACCATCTGGTAAGTAGGAAGAATACCATCTGGTACGTAGGAAGAATACCATCTAGTAAGTAGGAAGAATACCAGCTGGAAAGTAGGGAGAATACATTCTGGTAAGTAGGAAGAATACCATCTGGTAAGTAGGGAGAATACCATCTGGTAAGTAGGAAGAATACCATCTGGTAAGTAGGAAGAATACCAGCTGGTAAGTAGGGAGAATACCATCTGGTAAGTAGGGAGAATACCATCTGGTAAGTAGGGAGAATACTAGCTGGTAAGTAGTTAGAATACCATCTGGTAACTAGGGAGAATACCATCTGGTAAGTAGTGAGAATACCAGCTGGTAAGTAGGGAGAATACCATCTGGTAAGTAGGTAGAATACCAGCTGACAAGTAGGGAGAATACCATCTGGTAAGTAGAGAGAATACCAGTTGGTAAGCAGGGAGAATACCATCTGGTAAGTAGGGAGAATACCAGCTGGTAAGTAGGAAGAATACCAGCTGGAAAGTAGGGAGAATACCATCTGGTAAGTAGGGAGAATGCCAGCTGGTAATTAGGGAGAATACCAGCTGGTAAGTAGGGAGAATACCAGCTGGTAAGTAGGGAGAATACCATCTGGTAAGTAGGAAAAATACCAGCTGGTAAGTAGGAAGAATACCAACTGGTAAGTAGGGAGAATATTATCTGGTAAGTAGGGAGAATATCAGCTGGTAGTAGGGAGAATACCAGCTGGTAAGTATGGAGAATACCAGCTGGTAAGTAGGGAGAATACCAGCTGGTAAGTATGGAGAATACAAGCTGGTAAATAGGGAGAATACCATCTGGTAAGTAGGGAGAATACCAGCTGGTAAGCAGAGAGAATACCAGCTAGTAAGTAGGAAGAATATCAGCTAGTAAGTAGGGAGAATGCCAGCTCTTAAGTAGGGAGAATGCCATCTGGTAAGTAGGGAGAATACCAGCTGGTAAGTAGGAAGAATACTATCTGGTAAGTAGGGAGAATACCAGCTGGTAAGTATGGAGAATACCATCTGGTAAGTAGGGAGAATACCATCTGGTAAGTAGGGAGAATACCAGCTGGTAAGTAGAGAGAATACCAGCTAGTAAGTAGGAAGAATACCAGCTGGTAAGTAGGGAGAATACCAGCTCTTAAGTAGGGAGAATGCCATCTGGTAAGTAGGGAGAATACCAGCTGGTAAGTAGGAAGAATACTATCTGCTAAGTAGGGAGAATACCAGCTGGTAAGTAGGGAGAATACCAGCTGGTAAGTAGGGAGAATACCATCTGGTAAGTAGAGAGAATACCAGCTGGTAAGCAGAGAGAATACCAGCTAGTAAGTAGGAAGAATACCAGCTGGTAAGTAGGGAGAATACCAGCTCTTAAGTAGGGAGAATGCCATCTGGTAAGTAGGGAGAATACCAGCTGGTAAGTAGGAAGAATACTATCTGGTAAGTAGGGAGAATACCAGCTGGTAAGTAGGGAGAATACCAGCTGGTAAGTAGGGAGAATAACAGCTGATAAGTAGTTAGAATACCATCTGGTAAGTAGGGAGAATACCAGCTTGTATGTAGGGAGAATACCAGTTTTAAGTAGGGAGAATACTAGCTGATAAGTAGGGAGAATACCATGTGGTAAGTAGAGAGAATACCAACTGGTAAGTAGGGAGAATACCATCTGGTAAGTAGGGAGAATACCATCTGGTAAGTAGGGAGAATACCAACTGGTAAGTAGGGAGAATACCGTCTGGTAGGTAGGGAGAATACCATCTGGTAAGTAGGAAGAATACCATCTGGTAAGTAGGAAGAATACCATCTGGTAAGTAGGGAGAATACCAGCTGGTAAGTAGGAAGAATACCGTCTGGTAAATAGGGAGAATACCAGCTGGTAAGTAGGGAGAATACCAGCTGGTAAGTAGGAAGAATACCATCTGGTAAGTAGGAAGAATACAATCTGGTAAGTAGGGAGAATACCATCTGGTAAGTAGTGAGAATACCAGCTGGTAAGTAGGAAGAATACCATCTGGTAAGCAGGAAGAATACCATCTGGTAAGTAGGGAGAATACCATCTGGTAAGCAGGAAGAATACCATCTGGTAAGTAGGAAGAATACCATCTGGTAAGCAGGAAGAATACCATCTGGTAAGTAGGGAGAATACCAATTAGTAAGCAGGAAGAATACCATGTGGTAAGTAGGGAGAATACCAGCTGGTAAGTAGGAAGAATACCATCTGGTAGGTAGGGAGAATACCATCTGGTAAGTAGGAAGAATACCATCTGGTAAGTAGGAAGAATACCATCTGGTAAGTAGGAAGAATACCATCTGATAAGTAGGAAGAATACCATCTGATAAGTAGGGAGAATACCATCTGGTAAGTAGGAAGAATACCATCTGGTAAGTAGGAAGAATACCATCTGGTAAGTAGGGAGAATACCATCTGGTAAGTAGGGAGAATACATGAATACATAATGTTACAGAAGTATTTAAAGAAATATGGAACAATACCGTGACTGGAACAATACCGTGACTGGAACAATACTGTTACTGGAACAATACCGTGACTGGAACAATACCGTGACTGGAACAATACAGTGACTGGAACAATACCGTAACTGGAACAATACCGTGACTGGAACAATACCGTGACTTGAACAATACCGTGACTGGAACAATACCGTGACTGGAACAATACCGTGACTGGAACAATACCGTGACTGGAATACCCTGACTGGAACAATACCGTGACTGGAACAATACCGTTACTGGAACAATACCGTGACTGGAACAATACCGTGACTGGAATACCGTGACTGGAACAATACCGTGACAAACAATACCGTGACTGGAACAATACCGTGACTGAAACAATACCGTGACTGGAACAATACCGTGACTGGAACAATACCGTGACTAGAACAATACCGTGACTGGAACAATACCGTGACTGAAACAATGCCGTGACTGAAACAATGCCGTGACTGAAACAATGCCGTGACTGAAACAATACCGTGACTGGAACAATACCCTGACTAGAACAATACCGTGACTGGAACAATGCCGTGACTGGAACAATACCGTGACTGGAACAATACCGTGACTGAAACAATACGCAAGTAACCCGCACATAAAAGACTCTTATTGCTACGTTTCAGTCCGACTCGGTCCAAATCAGAGCGAAACATCGGCCATAAGCTTGTGTGTGTGTGGATTGTTTGTAAAATATTTCGAACTGACTCCAGTTTCAGTTCCCAGCAAAATATTGACCAAATAAAGTCTGGTTAGACAGGTGTTCTTTCTCCATAGTCAATTTTTTTATTAGGGAAATTTTCCAAGTCACTGAATAAACTGGTTCGTAGATTTGTCCGTTTTGATGATGCCGGAGATCAATAAATGTTACCTTCTATTAAGTAAATGATTTAGTAACATGAAGGTAATCTGAAGCATCACAGTCTGTTTATCTTGCTATGTCAGAATATTAAGAAATATTTGTGCCTGGTCACAGACCGGGCCGCGGGGGCGTTGACCCCCGGAACTCTCTCCAGGTAAATTCCAGGTAAACATCTTGAGTGTAGTCCCTCCCTTCCTCTCTCCGGTGAGAGAGAGAGAGAGAGAGAGAGAGAGAGAGAAAGAGAGAGAGAGAGAAAGAGAGAGAGAGAGAAAGATAGCAAGGGGCGAGAAGAACATTGACACACATGACAAAGGACGCGTTTCCGTGTTCCAAGCCATTAGTTCGAATCCCGCTTCTTGAGGCGCTGTCTTGTTTATCTCGACGTACTGTCACACACGCACCTCTCTCTCTCTCTCTTTTACACAAGGTTTTACAAGGTTCCTAACTTTGTTTACAAGTTAAGAAATCTTACCTACATCAGCTCATTTGAAAGCCTTGTACTGTCACGTAACACAAAGACTGATTACTGATTCATTGCCATCACTGAAGGCTCTTGTCTAGTTTGGATTGCTCCTTCTTGATAAAGTTCATAAATTAGCCAGAAAAGTACCTTGTAGACAAATATAGAATATAACTTTGGTGTGTGTGTGTGTGTGTGTGTGTGTGTGTGTGTGTGTGTGTGTGTGTGTGTGTGTGTGTGTGTGTGTGTGTATTCTTCCTACGTACCAGCTGGTATTAGGGGTAATGTTAGGAAGTAGATAATGAATGTTGTAGGAATGTAGTTAGAAGCCTGGGCAGATATATTATCCACTACGAAAATATGAACGTAGTTAAGTACGTTAATGGAGCAACTTGCAATGTGAACCCATAATTGTAGAAGCCAGGTTTAAGCCTACTTGCTAGTACTTCTGGCAGCCTGACAGACGACACACAGATCACCTCACTGTGGTCACTGTCTGTCACACAGAGTCACGATGACACACACAAGTAGGAAAAATACCTAGACAGACACACAGTGTCTGTGTGTCTGTCACATTGTGGTCAAGACAGTGACCACAATGTAACCACACACACACACACACACACACACACACACACACATATATATATATATATATATATATATATATATATATATATATATAAATATATATATATATATTCAGGGCTCAATAATAACCAACATGGAGACAGAAACTCGGGAGATTGGTTGATCTGTACATTTCGACCCCCTTGGGATCCTCTTCAGTAGAGGATCCCAGAAGGGGATCGATATATACAGACTCCTGGAATCTGTCTGTATGGATGAAGTACTTTGTACTCTGATGCCAAGTTTGCAGGTTCGAATCCTACTGTAGTCAGAGATAATGTTCGCAAATAATTTCGCCTGTTTGCGATTGTTAAATATATACAATTATCTTGACACACGCAAACACGAAGATTTAAAATGCTAAATGAGACCATAAGAGACAGAATACGCAAAAAATAATTTTGAGTTGAATTTTTAGTGATTAGAAAATCACCCGCTAAAGCTGTAATTGGAAAGAGAATTCAAGAACCAGGTGGATAAGCACTGTTTAAGATGGTGATTCAGCTAGAAACCGTACTAAGCTGTGCCAATCTGACATCAACATTCATAGGGGAGCGCTAAGCCCGTAGGATTATACAGCGCATGTGTGGGGAGAGATGGAAGGAATTCAGTTCAGGGATCCGGAGCACAGATCCAATTCCCTAGATCAAGAGCGCCTCACCAGCATCAAGGAACCTTCCTTGAGGGGTCTGACATCAACAGATTCCTGATGCTCGTTCAGCAACTACATCAGAAGGGCATCAAGGAACCTTCCTTGAGGGGTCTGTCATCAACAGATTCCTGATGCACGTTCAGCAACTACATCAGAAGGGCATCAAGGAACCTTCCTTGAGGGGTGTGACATCAAGAGATTCCTGATGCTCATTCAGCAACTACATCAGAAGGGCATCAAGGAACCTTCCTTGAGGGGTGTGACATCAAGAGATTCCTGATGCTCATTCAGCAACTACATCAGAAGGGCATCAAGGAACCTTCCTTGAGGGGTGTGACATCAACAGATTCCTGATGCTCGTTCAGCAACTACATCAGAAGGGCATCAAGGAACCTTCCTTGAGGGGTCTGACATCAAGAGATTCCTGATGCTCATTCAGCAACGACATCAGAAGGAGCAGTTAGCAACCAGCCAATAGTAGTAATTATTGATGGACTGAACACATCGACTCCAGGCTGAGGGACTGATTACCTCAAACTCATCCTCTCCTTACGCCTTTGTACTTTATATTGGACTGATGAAGCCACTGTGTGGCGAAACGTTTCCTGAATAAAGATTCCCATATGTTGCATAAGTGTCTCAATCTTCAGTAATTGTTGTATTGGAAGCAGCAGGTAGTTGCGATAGTCACAGCCGAACTGCTGGCAACCACAAGTAGAACCACTGGTACACACACAAGTAGAACCACTGGTACACACACAAGTAGAACCACTGGTACACACACAAGTAGAACCACTGGTACACACACAAGTAGAACCACTGGTACACACACAAGTAGAACCACTGGTACACACACAAGTAGAACCACTGGTACACACACAAGTACAACCACTGGTACACAGACAAGTAGAACCACTGGTACATACACAAGTAGAACCACTGGTACACACACAAGTATAACCACTGGTACACAGACAAGTAGAACCACTGGTTGTAGGTATGTGGCTGGTAGCTGGTAGTTTGTGGTTGGTAGCTGCTAGTGTGTGGCTGGTACACATATGCAACAGTTAGGTATCTTTATTTCGAAACGTTTCGCCTACACAGTAGGCTTCTTCAGTCGAGTACAGAAAAGTTGATAGAAGCAGAAGATACTTGAAGACGATGTAAGCAGTCCATCACCCTTAAAGTTTTGAGGTGGTCAGTCCCTCAGTCTGAAGAAGAGCATTGTTCCAAACGTAGGCGAAACGTTTCAAAATAAAGATACCTAACTGTTGCATATGTGTCTTACCTAACAACCTGTCGGTATTTTATACCATTTTAATGTTCAATCTGTCAGACACTGCAACACAAGGGTATCTTGGTACAGACCTGCAATCAACTTCGACAACCTCTACTAGTGAGAACGGCTGGATTTGAGAGGGACCTGACCTCCCAACATCTGAGTTCTGCTAGTGACCTGTCTCACCTCCTGGCGCTATATAAGGCTCCATCCTGTCACTTCAACTTCATATTGTTTCAGACAATGGAACAATACTCTTCTCCAGACTGAGGGACTGACCACCTCAAAACTTTAAGGGTGATGGACTGATTACATCGTCTTCAAGTCTCTTCTGCTTCTATCAACTTTTCTGTACTCGACTGAAGAAGCCTACTGTGTAGGCGAAACGTTTCGAAATAAAGATACCTAACTGTTGCATATGTGTCTTTCCTACCAACCTAACTGTTGCCTATGTGTCTTACCTAACAACCTGTCGGTATTTTATACCATTTTAATGTGCAGAACCACTGGTACACACAAGTAGAACCACTGGTGCACACAAGTAGAACCACTGGTACACACACAAGTAGAACCGCTGATACACACACAAGTAGAACCACTGGTACACACACAAGTACAACCACTGGTACACACAGAAGTACAACCACTGGTACACACAGAAGTAGAACCACTGGTACACAAGCAGAACCACTGGTACACACACAAGTAGAACCACTGGTACACACACAAGTAGAACCACTGGTACACACACAAGTAGAACCACTGGTACACACACAAGTAGAACCACTGGCATACACAGAAGTACAACCACTGGTACACACACAAGTAGAACCACTGGTACACACAGAAGTAGAACCACTGGTACACACAGAAGTAGAACCACTGGTACACACAGAAGTAGAAGCACACAGATGTAGAACCACTGGTACACACAGAAGTAGAAGCACACAGAAGTAGAACCGCTGGTACACACAAAAGTAGAACCACTGGTACACACAGAAGTAGAACCACTGGTACACACAGAAGTAGAACCACTGGTACACAACTAGAATCACTGGTATACAAGTAGAACCACTGGTACACACAAGTAGAACCACTGGTACACAAGTAGAACCACTGATACACAAGTAGAACCACTGGTACACACAGAAGTAGAAACACTGGTACACACAGAAGTAGAACCACACAGATGAAGAAAAACTGGTACGCACAGAAGTAGAACCACTGGTACACACAGAAGTAGAAGCACACAGAAGTAGAACCACTGGTACACACAGAAGTAGATCCACTGGTACACACAGAAGTATAACCACTGGTACACACAGAAGTAGAACCACACAGAAGTAGAACCACTGGTACACAACTAGAACCACTGGTATACAAGTAGAACCACTAGTGCACACAAGTAGAACCACTGGTACACAAGTAGAACCACTGGTACACAAATAGAACCACTGATACACAAGTAGAACCACTGGTACACAAGTAGAACCACTGGTACACAAATAGAACCACTGATACACAAGTAGAACCACTGGTACACAAGTAGAACCACTGATACACAAGTAGAACCACTGGTACACAAATAGAACCACTGATACACAAGTAGAACCATTGGTACACAAGTAGAACCACTGGTACACAAGTAGAACCACTGGTACACAAATAGTACCACTGATACACAAGTAGAACCACTGGTACACAAGTAGAACCACTGGTACACAAATAGAACCACTGATACACAAGTAGAACCATTGGTACACAAGTAGAACCACTGATACACAAGTAGAACCACTGGTACACAAGTAGAACCACTGGTACACAAATAGAACCACTGATACACAAGTAGAACCATTGGTACACAAGTAGAACCGCTGATACACAAGTAGAACCACTGGTACACAAGTAGAACCACTGGTACACACAGCCATATATGTGACTGTGAAGTGGAGAGAGAAGGTACAATAGAAAATATGCTAATTCAGTAACTTTGTTGCCCATATTATACATCACCTTTAATTTCTCCTATAGATTCCATATAATTTTACCAATATGGTATGTACAGAGAAAGATCGCAGTCAGCAGGATTCGAACCCACGTGTGGGGGAGTTGCCTAACTCCTCAGGTGATGCTTTAGACCACTCAGCCACAGATGCCACAGGAAGTTAGGTACCCGGGCACATCAGTAGGCCTCATGACCACACGAGTGATTTTGTACCAATGTACCATTCAGAAACAAGTTGCTGACCGCGATTTTTCTCTGTTTCTGCATTGATCTAAAATTTCTCGAGTGGTCAGAAAATACAGAAGAATGAAAGCTTCAAACCATCTTTGGGGTCCACTGGCGTCCCTGGGGCTAGAAACACGACTTGAAACAAGGCTGCCTAGCTTCTTATGGCATCTGTGTCTGAGTGGTGTAAAGCGTCATTTGGGGAGGAGTTCTACTCCCAAGACAAGTTCGAATCTTGAAGACCGCAATTTTTCTCCGTATATACCTCCGCTTTTTCTCCGTATATACCTCCGCTTTTTCTCCGTATATACCTCCGCTTTTTCTTTACATGGTGCCGACGGTGTCCGCAGAAACTGAAGGTTGGGGAGAGATCTGTATATTCTGTACCATTCACTCATTCTCTCAGTGCATGGTAATTTACAGGGTAAAAACAAGGGGGGTAGATTGATTTTCTCAACAGACAACCATGATGTGCACTTTCAATTACTTTGCTGTGTGTCCTTCAGGTGTACCTTCATGTTTCACAGTGCTGGAACCTCTGGGTTCCACCACAACTTTGCTGGAACCCCTGGGTTTCAAAACTACAGGACTGGAACCCCTGAGTTTCACGACTACAGGGCTGGAACCCCTGGGTTTCACCACTACAGGGCTGGAACACCCTGAGCTTCACCACTACGGGTCTGGAACCCCTGAGTTTCACCACTACAGGACTGGGACCCCTGGGTTTCACCACTACAGGTCTGGAACCCCTGAGTTTCACCACTACAGGGCTGGAACCCCCTGAGTTTCACCACTACAGGGCTGGAACACCCTGACTTTCACCACTACAGGACTGGAACCCCTGGGTTTCACCACTACTGGGCTGGAACCCCTGGGTATCACCACTACAGGTCTGGAACCCCTGAGTTTCACCACTACAGGTCTGGAACCCCTGGGTTTCACCACTACAGGGCTGGAACACCCTGACTTTCACCACTACAGGGCTGGAACCCCTGAGTTTCACCACTACACTGCTGAAACCCTAGGGAAAGTGTTTTAGCACCGCGTAAAAAAGAACTAACTAGGTATGGAAGTAAGATCGTTGGTCATCAGGAGGCAGCAGGTGCATGGCGACCATATTAGTGTCTCCCTGGCAGTCAGGAACAGCACTATGTTGTCCTAACCACCACCTGATGACAGGCAGCTGCAGGTGTTTTGGTCTCCTGACGACGATAGTGGATGGTAAGTAGGTGCTACCTGCTTCACTCTCGCTTATACACTTGCCTTCATTCGTATCCTCCTGCTGCTTCTCCATTCCTCTATCCCTCTCATCCTCTTCCACCACTTTACCCATCCCCACAATCCACCGTCATCCTTCCATCTCTCTAAGACACTTGGGTATTTCCACAGTTCATCTCTGTATTGAAATGAAGAAGCCACTGACTGGCGAAACGTTTCCTCAAGTGTCTCATTTCAAAATTATTGTTGTCCACCTTACTAAACACCTTTATAATCCATCCGTTTCCCTTATTTATCTTCAACACTTTGGGCTCTCTCGTGCCTCCCATTTCTCTCCTTCCACGTTCCTCTCTTATCTTTCATTTTCCCTCTCTCTCGCCCATCTATTTTCTTCACCCATCTTCTTTTACTCTTCCTAAAATAACAATAACTTTTTCCAGAGAGAAATGAAGACTGGAGATGACACTTCTTCTTCCAGTGAGCGGCCAAGCCTCATGTCTAAGCCAGGTAGAGCCTCATGTCTAAGCCAGGTAGAGCCTCATGTCTAAGCCAGGTAGAGCCTCATGTCCAAGCCAGGTAGAGCCTCATGTCCAAGCCAGGTAGAGCCTCATGTCCAAGCCAGGTGGAGCCTCATGTCCAAGCCAGGTGGAGCCTCATGTCCAAGCCAGGTAGAGCCTCATGTCCAAGCCAGGTAGAGCCTCATGTCCAAGCCAGGTAGAGCCTCATGTCCAAGCTAGGTAGAGCCTCATGTCCAAGCTAGGTAGAGCCTCATGTCCAAGCTAGGTAGAGCCTCATGTCCAAGCTAGGTAGAGCCTCATGTCCAAGCTAGGTAGAGCCTTATGTCCAAGCTAGGTAGAGCCTCATGTCCAAGCTAAGTAGAGCCTTATGTCCAAGCTAGGTAGAGCCTTATGTCCAAGCTAGGTAGAGCCTCATGTCCAAGCTAGGTAGAGCCTCATGTCCAAGCTAGCTAGATCCTTATGTCCAAGCTAGGTAGAGCCTCATGTCCAAGCTAGGTAGAGCCTCATGTCCAAGTTAGGTAGAGCCTCATGTCCAAGCTAGGTAGAGCCTCATGTCCAAGCTAGGTAGAGCCTCATGTCCAAGCTAGGTAGAGCCTCATGTCCAAGCTAGGTAGAGCCTCATGTCCAAGCTAGGTAGAGCCTCATGTCCAAGCTAGGTAGAGCCTTATGTCCAAGCTAGGTAGAGCCTTATGTCCAAGCTAGGTAGAGCCTCATGTCCAAGCTAGGTAGAGCCTTATGTCCAAGCTAGGTAGAGCCTCATGTCCAAGCTAGGTAGAGCCTTATGTCCAAGCTAGGTAGAGCCTCATGTCCAAGCTAGGTAGAGCCTTATGTCCAAGCTAGGTAGAGCCTTATGTCCAAGCTAGGTAGAGCCTCATGTCCAAGCTAGGTAGAGCCTCATGTCCAAGCTAGGTAGAGCCTCATGTCCAAGCTAGGTAGAGCCTCATGTCCAAGCTAGGTAGAGCCTCATGTCCAAGCTAGGTAGAGCCTTATGTCCAAGCTAGGTACAGCCTTATGTCCAAGCTAGGTAGAGCCTCATGTCCAAGCTAGGTAGAACCTCATGTCCAAGCTAGGTACAGCCTCATGTCCAAGCTAGGTAGAGCCTCATGTCCAAGCTAGGTAGAGCCTCATGTCCAAGCTAGGTAGAGCCTCATGTCCAAGCCAGGAGGAGCCTCATGTCCAAGCCAGGTAGAGCCTCATGTCCAAGCCAGGTAGAGCCTCATGTCCAAGCCAGGAGGAGCCTCATGTCCAAGCCAGGTAGAGCCTCATGTCCAAGCCAGGTAGAGCCTCATGTCCATGCCAGGTAGAGCCTCATGTCCAAGCCAGGAGGAGCCTCATGTCCAAGCCAGGTAGAGCCTCATGTCTAAGCCAGGAGGAGCCTCATGTCCAAGCCAGGAGGAGCCTCATGTCCAAGCCAGGAGGAGCCTCATGTCCAAGCCAGGTAGAGCTTGTAAGGTCAGGACACAGCTCTCTCTGCTTGTAGGGTCAGGACATAGCTCTCCCTGCTTGTAGGGTCAGGACACAGCTCTCTCTGCTTGTAGGGTCAGGACACAGCTCTCTCTGCTTGTAGGGTCAGGACACAGCTCTCTCTGCTTGTAGGGTCAGGACACAGCTCTCTCTGCTTGTAGGGTCAGGACACAGCTCTCTCTGCTTGTAGGGTCAGGACACAGCTCTCTCTGCTTGTAGGGTCAGGACACAGCTCTCTCTGCTTGTTGGGTCAGGACACAGCTCTCTCTGCTTGTAGGGTCAGGACACAGCTCTCTCTGCTTGTAGGGTCAGGACACAGCTCTCTCTGCTTGTAGGGTCAGGACACAGCTCTCTCTGCTTGTAGGGTCAGGACACAGCTCTCTCTGCTTGTAGGGTCAGGACACAGCTCTCTCGGCTTGTAGGGTCAGGACACAGCTCTCTCGGCTTGTAGGGTCAGGACACAGCTCTCTCGGCTTGTAGGGTCAGGACACAGCTCTCTCGGCTTGTAGGGTCAGGACACAGCTCTCTCGGCTTGTAGGGTCAGGACACAGCTCTCTCGGCTTGTAGGGTCAGGACACAGCTCTCTCTGCTTGTAGGGTCAGGGCGCAGCTCTCTCTGCTTGTAGGGTCAGGACACAGCTCTCTCTGCTTGTAGGGTCAGGACACAGCTCTCTCTGCTTGTAGGGTCAGGACACAGCTCTCTCTGCTTGTAGGGTCAGGACACAGCTCTCTCTGCTTGTAGGGTCAGGACACAGCTCTCTCTGCTTGTAGGGTCAGGACACAGCTCTCTCTGCTTGTAGGGTCAGGACACAGCTCTCTCTGCTTGTAGGGTCAGGACACAGCTCTCTCTGCTTGTAGGGTCAGGACACAGCTCTCTCTGCTTGTAGGGTCAGGACACAGCTCTCTCTGCTTGTAGGGTCAGGACACAGCCCTCTCTGCTTGTAGGGTCAGGACACAGCTCTCTCTGCTTGTATTGTCAGGACGCAGCTCTCTCTGCTTGTAGGGTCAGGACACAGCTCTCTCTGCTTGTAGGGTCAGGACACAGCTCTCTCTGCTTGTAGGGTCAGGACACAGCTCTCTCTGCTTGTAGGGTCAGGACACAGCTCTCTCGGCTTGTAGGGTCAGGACACAGCTCTCTCGGCTTGTAGGGTCAGGACACAGCTCTCTCGGCTTGTAGGGTCAGGACACAGCTCTCTCGGCTTGTAGGGTCAGGGCACAGCTCTCTCGGCTTGTAGGGTCAGGGCACAGCTCTCTCGGCTTGTAGGGTCAGGACACAGCTCTCTCTGCTTGTAGGGTCAGGACACAGCTCTCTCTGCTTGTAGGGTCAGGACACAGCTCTCTCTGCTTGTAGGGTCAGGACACAGCTCTCTCTGCTTGTAGGGTCAGGACACAGCTCTCTCTGCTTTTAGGGTCAGGACACAGCTCTCTCTGCTTGTAGGGTCAGGACACAGCTCTCTCTGCTTGTAGGGTCAGGACACAGCTCTCTCTGCTTGTAGGGTCAGGACACAGCTCTCTCTGCTTGTAGGGTCAGGACACAGCTCTCTCTGCTTGTAGGGTCAGGACACAGCTCTCTCTGCTTGTAGGGTCAGGACACAGCTCTCTCTGCTTGTAGGGTCAGGACACAGCTCTCTTTGCTTGTAGGGTCAGGACACAGCTCTCTCTGCTTGTAGGGTCAGGACACAGCTCTCTCTGCTTGTAGGGTCAGGACACAGCTCTCTCTGCTTGTAGGGTCAGGACACAGCTCTCTCTGCTTGTAGGGTCAGGACACAGCTCTCTCTGCTTGTAGGGTCAGGACACAGCTCTCTCCGCTTGTAGGGTCAGGACACAGCTCTCTCTGCTTGTAGGGTCAGGACACAGCTCTCTCTGCTTCTAGGGTCAGGACACAGCTCTCTCCGCTTGTAGGGTCAGGACACAGTTCTCTCCGCTTGTAGGGTCAGGACACAGCTCTCTCCGCTTGTAGGGTCAGGACACAGCTCTTTCCGCTTGTAGGGTCAGGACACAGCTCTCTCTGCTTGTAGGGTCAGGACACAGCTCTCTCCGCTTGTAGAGTCAGGACACAGCTCTCTCCGCTTGTAGGGTCAGGACACAGCTCTCTCTGCTTGTAGGGTCAGGACACAGCTCTCTCTGTTTGTAGGGTCAGGACAGAGCTCTCTCTGCTTGTAGGGTCAGGACACAGCTCTCTCTGCTTGTAGGGTCAGGACACAGCTCTCTCTGCTTGTAGGGTCAGGACACAGCTCTCTCTGCTTGTAGGGTCAGGACACAGCTCTCTCTGCTTGTAGGGTCAGGACACAGCTCTCTCTGCTTGTAGGGTCAGGACACAGCTCTCTCTGCTTGTAGGGTCAGGACACAGCTCTCTCTGCTTGTAGGGTCAGGACACAGCTCTCTCTGCTTGTAGGGTCAGGACACAGCTCTCTCTGCTTGTAGGGTCAGGACACAGCTCTCTCTGCTTGTAGGGTCAGGACACAGCTCTCTCTGCTTGTTGGGTCAGGACACAGCTCTCTCTGCTTGTAGGGTCAGGACACAGCTCTCTCTGCTTGTAGGGTCAGGACACAGCTCTCTCTGCTTGTTGGGTCAGGACACAGCTCTCTCTGCTTGTAGGGTCAGGACACAGCTCTCTCTGCTTGTAGGGTCAGGACACAGCTCTCTCTGCTTGTAGGGTCAGGACACAGCTCTCTCTGCTTGTAGGGTCAGGACACAGCTCTCTCTGCTTGTAGGGTCAGGACACAGCTCTCTCTGCTTGTAGGGAGGGAAAACAGGAAGGAGAGAAAAAAACCCTGAAATATTTAGGCACTTACAAAGGACAGCAGGTGGAGTAGCAGAGAGGCAAGCAGGCAGTCAGGTAAGCAGTCAAGCAAGGCAGATAGAGAGGCTGACAAGGCAGGCAGAGAGGCAGACAAGGCAGGCAAGGCAGGCAGAGAGGTAGACAAGGCAGGCAAAGAGACAGGCAAGGTAGGCAGACAAGGCAGTCAAGGCAGGTAGAGAGGCAGACAAGGCAGGCAGAGAGGCAGACAAGGCAGGCAGAGAGGCAGACAAGGCAGGCAAAGAGGCAGGCCAGGCAGGCAGAGAGGCAGACAAGGCAAGACAGAGAGGCAGGCAGAGAGGCAGGCAAGGCAGGTAGACAAGGCAGGCAAGGCAGGCAGAGAGGCAGGCAAGACAGGCAGAGAGGCAGACAAGGCAGGCAGAGACGGAGACAAGGCAGGCAGAGAGGCAGACAAGGCAGGCAGAGAGGCAGACAAGGCAGGCAGAGAGGCAGACTAGGCAGGCAGAGAGGCAGACAAGGCAGGCAGAGAGGCAGACTAGGCAGGTAAGGCAGGCAGACAGGCAGACAAGGCAAGGCAGAGAGGCAGACAAGGCAGGCAGAGAGGCAGGCAAGCCAGGCAGAGAGGCAGACAAGGCAAGGCAAAGAGGCAGGCAAGGCAGGCAGAGAGGCAGACAAGGCAGGCAGAGAGGCAGACAAGGCAGGCAGAGAGGCAGACAAGGCATGGCAAAGAGGCAGGCAAGGCAGGCAGAGAGGCAGACAAGGCAAGGCAAAGAGGCAGGCAAGGCAGGCAGAGAGGCAGGCAAGGCAGGCAGAGAGGCAGACAAGGGAGGCAGAGAGGCAGACAAGGCAAAGCGAAGAGGCAAGCAAGGTGGGCTGAGTGTCAGGCAAGGCAGGCAGAGAGGCGTATATATATATATATATATATATATATATATATATATATATATATATATATATATATATATATATATATATATATATATATATATATATATGCAATAAGATCACAGTAAACAGGTGATTTCAGAATATGCAAAACAACCACTCTGAAAGAATAGAGAAATTCCAAGCGCTTTCGTGACTACTCACATTATCAAGGAACTATAGTTCCTTGATAATGTGAGTAGTCACGAAAGCGCTTGGAATTTCTCTATTCTTTCAGAGTGGTTGTTTTGCATATATATATATATATATATATATATATATATATATATATATATATATATATATATATATATATATAATCGTATGTGCACTCACCTAGTTGTACTGACCTAGCTGAGGTTGCAGGGGTCGAGTCCAAGCTCCTGTCCCCGCCTCTTCACTGGTCGCTACTAGGTCACCCTCCCTGAACCGTGAGCTTTATCATACCTCTGCTTAAAGCTATATATGGATCCTGCCTCTACTACATCTATTCCCAAACTATTCCACTTACTGACTACTCTGTGGCTGAAGAAATACATCCTAACATCCCTGTGATTTATCTGTGTCTTCAACTTCCAACTGCGTCCCCTTGTTACTGTGTCCAATCTCTGGAACATCCTGTCTTTGTCCACCTTGTCAATTCCTCTCAGTATTTTGTATGTCGTTATCATGTGCCCCCTATCTCCTGTCCTCCAGTGTCGTCAGGTTGATTTCCCTTAACCTCTCCTCGTAGGACATACCTCTTAGCTCTGGCACTAGTCTTGTTGCAAACCTTTGCACTTTCTCTAGTTTCTTTACTTGCTTGGCTAGGGGTGGGCTCCAAACTGGTGCCGCATACTCCAATATGGGCCTGACGTACACGGTGTACAGGGTCCTGAACGATTCCTTATTAAGATGTCGGAATGCTGTTCTGAGGTTTGCTAGGCGCCCATATGCTGCAGCCGTTATTTGGTTGATGTGCTCTTCAGGAGATGTGCCTGGTGTTATACTCACCCCAAGATTTTTTTCCTTGAGCGAGGTTTGTAGTCTCTGGACCCCTAGACTGTAATCCGTCTGCGGTCTTCTTTGCCCTTCCCCAATCTTCATGACTTTGCACTTGGTGGGATTGAACTCCAGGAGCCAATTGCTGGACCAGGTCTGCAACCTGTCCAGATCCCTTTGTAGTTCTGCCTGGTCTTCGATCGAGTGAATTCTTCTCATCAACTTCACGTCATCTGTAAACAGGGACACCACAGAGTCTATTCCTTCCGTCATGTCGTTCACAAATACCAGAAACAGCACTGGTCCTAGGACTGACCCCTGTGGGACCCTGCTGGTCACAGGTGCCCACTCTGACACCTAGCAACGTACCATGACTCGCTGCTGTCTTCCTGACAAGTATTCCCTGATCCATTGTAGTGTCTTCCCTGTTATCCCTGGTTGGTCCTCCAGTTTTTGCACCAATCTCTTGTGTGGAACTGTGTCAAACGCCTTCTTGCAGTCCAAGAATATGCAATCCACCCACCCCTCTCTCTCTTGTCTTACTGCTGTCACCATGTCATAGAACTCCAGTAGGTTTGTGACACAGGATTTCCCGTCCCTGAAACCATGTTGGCTGTTGTTGATGAGATCATTCCTTTCTAGGTGTTCCACCACTCTTCTCCTGATAATCTTCTCCATGACTTTGCATACTATACATGTCAGTGACACTGGTCTCTAGTTTAGTGCTTCATGTCTGTCTCCTTACTTAAAGATTGGGACTACATTTGCTGTCTTCCATGCCTCAGGCAATCTCCCTGTTTCGGTAGATGTATTGAATATTGTTGTTAGGGGTACACATAGCGCCTCTGCTCCCTCTCTCAGGACCCATGGAGAGATGTTATCTGGCCCCATTGCCTTTGAGGTATCTAGCTCACTCAGAAGCCTCTTCACTTCTTCCTCGGTTGTGTGTGTGTGTGTGTGTGTGTGTGTCTGTTTCCACCAGGCGGGGTGGAAATGTTCGGCTCAAGCACTTTCACTTCTCAATGTGTCATCAGG
>NC_091390.1:5543663-5546163 GCF_038502225.1 Cherax quadricarinatus
CTGAGAGAGCAACAGAGCTGAGAGAGCAACAACACAGCTGAGAGAGCAACAACAGAGCTGAGAGAGCAACAACAGAGCTGAGAGAGCAACAACAGAGCTGAGAGAGCAACAGAGCTGAGAGAGCAACAACAGAGCTGAGAGAGCAACAACAGAGCTGAGAGAGCAACAACAGAGCTGAGAGAGCAACAACAGAGCTGAGAGAGCAACAACAGAGCTGAGAGAGTAACAACAGAGCTGAGAGAGCAACAGAACGTGTGGTGCCGTTAACGTTGTCATTCACTGCCAGACGTGTGAATCATGGCCGCCTTTTCTTTCCCACAAATTTTTCACTTTCATTGTCTTACCTTCCCATTCGACTCATTCTTTCAGCACAACGAAGAGGTAAATAACAGCCAAATAACGGATAACCCTGCCGTTATTTCCGTTATTTTTATTATAGACTGTTTACTGTATGATGGGTTGGGTACAAGTAATGGCAGAAATATCTTCCTAAGGTGACTAGGAATTTCTGACGTCAGTGTGTTGGTGGCTGGTCTTGGGTACACATCTAGCCTAGAGTACCCATGTAGCCTAGGATACCCATGTAGCCCAGGGTACCCATGTAGCCTAGGGTACCCATGTGGCCTAGGGTACCCATGTAGCCTAGGGTGCCCATGTAGCCTAGGGTATCCATGTAGCCTAGGGTGCCCATGTTGCCTAGGATGCCCATGTAGCCTAGGGTACCTATGTAGCCTAGGGCACCCATGTAGCCTAGGTTACCCATAAAGCCTAGGGTACCCGTGTAGCCTAGGGTACCCAAGTAGCCAAGGGTGCCCATGTAGCCTAGGGTACCCATGTAGCCTAGGGTACCCATGTAGCCAAGGGTACCCATGTAGCCTAGGGTACCCATGAAGCCTAGGGTACCCGTGAAGCCTTGGGTACCCATATAGCTAAGGGTGCCCATGTAGCCTAGGGCACCCATGTAGCCTAGGGTACCCGTGTAGCCTAGGGTACCCATGTAGCCCAGGGTACCCATGTAGCCCAGGGTACCCATGTAGCCTAGGGTGCCCATGTAGCCTAGGGTGCCCATGTAGCCTAGGGTACAGGTGTAGTCTAGGATGCCCGTGTAGCCTAGGGTACCCGTGTAGCCTAGGGTACCCGTGTAGCCTAGGGTGCCCATGTAGCCTATGGTGCCCATGTAGCCTACGGTACAGACGATGTGGTCTTGGATACACACGATGTGGTCTTGGTTACACATGATGTGGTCTTGGTTACACATGATGTGGTCTTTGGTACACACGATGTGGTCTTGGATACACACGATGTGGTCTTGGTTATGCATGATGTGTTCTTGGATACACACGATGTGGTCTTGGGTACACATGATGTGGTCTTGGGTACACACGATGTGGTCTTGGGTACACACGATGTGGTCTTGGGTACACATGATGTGGTCTTGTGTACACATGATGTGGTCTTGGGTACACATGATGTGGTCTTGGGTACACATGATGTGGTCTTGTGTACACATGATGTGGTCTTGGGTACACATGATGTGGTCTTGGGTACACACGATGTGGTCTTGGGTACACACGATGTGGTCTTGGGTACACACGATGTGGTCTTGGGTACACACGATGTGGTCTTGGGTACACATGATGTGGTCTTGGGTACACACGATGTGATCTTGGGTATACACGATGTGGTCTTGGGTACACATGATGTGGTCTTGGGTACACACGATGTGGTCTTGGGTACACACGATGTGGTCTTGGGTACACATGATGTGGTCTTGGGTACACACGATGTGGTCTTGGGTACACACGATGTGGTCTTGGGTACACATGATGTGGTCTTGGGTACACACGACTTTATCGAGTGACATTATTAACACAAATTCAGTATATATTGATAAAGTCACTGGAGGGCGAAACGTCGACAATAGAGATACCCAGATGTTGCACATGTGTCTAATTTCCACCAGAATTATCTTGTACGGTCTACTGAATATTTTCAACTTTATTCCCCTATAACACTGAAGTCTTGTTAATACCGAGAGTAAGTTTATTGGTGACGAATCATTGGTACTGTTTACCAGCTTAACGAGGGCACACGCGTCGGTCTGGAGTTCTGAGACTCTCTGACCGCGGGTTCAAACCCCAACCATGGTGTGGTTTGTTTGCAATCGTGTCATTACGATTTCGTGAGTCATGTTCACGGCTTTGAGGGGACTTGAGCTAGAGTTCGTCACGGCCACGCTAGCGGGAGATTCGTCTGTAAAAATTTGCATTTGTGGTCACAGTGGTGGCCTATGCTAACCTTCCTATGGTGTAGAAATATATCTAGTTGGATGAATCTTATTGTGGCTAGCTGGTCCAGTGGTTAACGCGACGGGCTGGAGTTTTGAGACTCTGACCGCGGGTTCAAACCCCACCCGTGTTAAGGTTTAGCAAAAGTGTCATAACGATTTCGTGAGTCAGTGAAGTATAGTCTGATTATTAATTGTAATCGCTGGCCCACA
>NC_091390.1:5551163-5556163 GCF_038502225.1 Cherax quadricarinatus
GCTAGGCTATTCCACTTGCTGACAACTCTATGACTGAAGAAATACTTCCTAACGTCCCTGTGACTCGTCTGAGTCTTCAGCTTCCAGTTGTGACCCCTTGTCCCTGTGTCCCCTCTCTGGAACATCCTATCTCTGTCCACCTTATCTATTCCCCGCAGTATCTTGTATGTCGTTATCATGTCTCCCCTGACCCTTCTGTCCTCCAGTGTCGTCAGTCCGATTTCCCTTAACCTTTCCTCGTACGACATTCCCTTGAGCTCTGGGACTAGCCTTGTTGCAAACCTTTGTACTTTCTCTAACTTCTTGACGTGCTTGACCAGGTGTGGGTTCCAGACTGGTGCTGCATACTCCAGTATGGGCCTAACATACACAGTGTACAGTGTCTTGAACGATTCCTTATTGAGGTATCGGAACGCTATTCTCAGGTTTGCCAGGCGCCCGTATGCTGCAGCGGTTATTTGGTTGATGTGTGCCTCCGGTGATGTACTCGGTGTTATGGTCACCCCAAGGTCTTTCTCCCTGAGTGAGGTCTGTAGTCTTTGTCCACCTAGCCTATATTCTGTCTGCGGTCTTCTTTGCCCCTCCCCAATCTTCATGACTTTGCATTTGGCTGGATTGAATTCGAGGAGCCAGTTACTGGACCACATGTCCAGCCTCTCCAGGTCTCTTTGCAGTCCTGCCTCATCCTCGTCCGATTTAATTCTTCTCATCAACTTCACGTCATCTGCGAACAGGGACACTTCAGAGTCTATTCCTTCCATCATGTCGTTCACATATATCAAAAATAGCACTGGTCCTAGAACTGACCCCTGTGGGACCCCGCTCGTAACAGGCGCCCACTGTGATACCTCTTCACGTACCATGACTCGTTGCTGCCTCCCTGTCAGGTATTCCCTTATCCATTGCAGTGCCCTTCCTTTTATGTGTGCCTGATCCTCCAGCTTCTGCACTAATCTCTTGTGGGGAACTGTGTCAAAGGCCTTCCTGCAGTCTAGGAAAACGCAATCTACCCAACCCTCTCTCTCGTGTCTTACTTCTGTTACCTTGTCATAAAACTCCAGGAGGTTTGTGATACAAGATTTGCCTTCCATGAACCCATGCTGGTTTTCATTTATAATCTTGTTCCTTTCCAGGTGTTCGACCACTCTCCTCCTGATAATCTTCTCCATGACTTTGCACACAATACATGTCAGAGACACAGGTCTGTAGTTTAGTGCCTCGTTTCTGTTTCCTTTCTTAAATATGGGGACTACATTAGCTGTCTTCCATTTCTCAGGTAGTTGCCCAGTTTCAAGGGATGTGTTGAAGATTGTGGTTAGAGGCACACACAGCATCTCTGCTCCTTCTCTAAGGACCCATGGGGAGATGTTGTCCGGTCCCATCGCCTTTGAGGTGTCAAGGTCACTTAAGAGCTTCTTCACCTCCTCCTCAGTTGTTCGTATGTCATCCAACACTTGTTGGTATATTCCCTCTTGATGTTCCCTTCTGTGCTGTCTTCCCACAGCCCTTCCTGTCTCTACTGTAAAAACTTCCTTAAATCTCCTGTTCAGCTCCTCACATACCTCCTGATCATTTCTTGTGAGTTCTCCACCTTCTGTCCTTAATCTGATCACCTGGTCTTTGACTGTTGTCTTCCTCCTGATGTGGCTATACAACAGTTTCGGGTCAGTCTTGATTCTCGATGCTATGTCATTTTCATACTGTCGCTGGGCCTCCCTCCTTACCTGTGCGTACTCATTCCTGGCTCTGCGACTGATCTCCCTATTTTCGTGTGTTCTCTGCCTTCTGTACTTTTTCCATTCTCTATTGCACTTTGTTTTTGCCTCCTTACACCGTCGGGTAAACCAGGGGCTTGTTCTGGTCTTCCCGTTGTTACTGTTGCCCTTGGGAATGAACCTTTCCACTGCCTCCTTGCATTTTGTTGCTACATATTCCATCATTTCATTTACTGGCTTTCCTGCCAGTTCTCTGTCCCACTGGACCTCCCGCATGAAGTTCTTCAACCCTATGTAGTCCCCTCTTTTATAGTCAGGCTTTTCCCATTCTACTCCTGTTATTCTCTCCACTTGCAGCTCTACTATGTATTCAAAGCACAGAACCACGTGGTCGCTAGCTCCTAGGGGACTCTCATACTTGATATCCTCAATGTCTGAGCTGCCCAGGGTGAACACAAGGTCCAATCTTGCTGGTTCATCCTCCCCTCTCACTCTGGTAGTGTCCTTAACATGTTGGTGCATGAGGTTTTCCAGCACCACGTCCAACATCCTGGCTCTCCATGTTTCGGGACCCCCATGTGGCTCCAGGTTTTCCCAGTCAATCTCCCTGTGGTTGAAATCCCCCATAACCAGCAACTTTGCTCTGCTGGAGTGAGCTCTTCTTGCCACCTCAGCAAGTGTGTCCACCATTGCTCTGTTGCTCTCTTCATATTCCTCTCTTGGCCTCCTGCAGTTCTGTGGTGGATTATACATCACTGCAATGACCACTTTGTGTTCCCCAGACTGAAGTGTACCTGCTATGTAGTCTCTTTCTCCTGTCTCATCTATTCCTTCCATTTTCTCGAATTTCCATCTGTTTTTTACGAGCAGAGCAACCCCACCTCCCCCCCTACCCCTTCTATCTTTCCTCATGATCTGGTATCCTTGTGGGAAGATTGCATCTGTTATTGTCTCCATGAGTTTTGTTTCTGTAACTGCTATGATGTCTGGGGACTTCTCATTGATTCTTTCTTGCCATTCCTCATGTTTATTCGTTAATCCATCTGCATTTGTGTACCAAACCTTCAACTTCTGTTCTAATACTGTAACTGTGGTGTGGGGGGTGGAAACAGAGGGATCGGTGTGTGATGGTTGGTTTGGAATGTTCAGTTGCCTTGGGGGTGTCGTGGCTGGAGTCCTTCTGCAGGTGTTTCTGGGGGGTGCGCTTGTCCTTCCATTTGATCCTGGGTTATTCTGCTCTCCTTTTTCATTTCCTCCCATTTCTCCTTTCGTTTTTGAACTCTCTCTTTCATTGTCTTCCTTTCGTCCTGTGTTCTGTCTCGGTCGAGGTACACACTCCGGAACTCCTGCTTGCCTCTCAGCCGTGCTTTCTCCTGCAGGATCATGGTTCGGGTTGATTCTGCCTTGAAAATTACTTTGAGAGGCCGATTCCTTTTCTTTGTGAACCGTGTGTGTGTGTGTGTGTGTGTGTGTGTGTGTGTGTGTGCATATGTGTGTGTGTGTGTGTGTGTGTGTGTGCTACAGCTATTCAAGTGCCTAACAGCAGAGCTGTTCTCACCTAGTGTGCGTGCATATGTTTATGTAAACAGTCCTTATTTCCCACATATGTACTACATATGTATTGTATATGTACCCGATCTCTTGGTTCCCACTGTACTCTTATGAGTTTAAAATTACGTTCAAAAATTAATACACTAGGCTTCGCCTATATGCCGCTACCTCTAAATTCTATTAAATGCCAGTAAATGCTGCTTATTCTAATTCTGATAGCTCGAGGAGATTGACCCCCAATTCCAGCTAGAGACAGGTACTATTGACCCCATGCAACTCAAACTAGGTGAATATTACTTGCGGCTGGCAGTGGAGTAACGTTGCCGGTCTGTCCTGTCTCCCAGAAGTTGAAGAAGTTTGATGCTTCTCGGTAATTTTTCCACTAACTTCCTGTATGCACTATATTCTCTAGCTCTTCTAATTTTTTCACTCACTCACTGTATTTACTGACACATCTATACATATCTCTTATCTCCCTGGTCTTGAGTCGCACTTATTCTTCAAAATAGCCCACTGCGTTATTATGGCAATACTATTTAGGCCTGACACAACCGTTCACCCTTCCAAAGGCCCTCACTAAACACTCAGCCAGTGATCACAGAAAATCTTTTCTGTGATCACTTATATTTCCTTCTTTCGGGGCTTAAGTGATTATATGCACTCTTATGCGTGCAAGAAGGCCTTCGAGACAGTTCCTCACAAGAGGTTACTGCAAAAGCTAGAGGATCAGGCACACATAACAGGAAAGGCACTGCAATGGATCAGAGAATACCTGACAGGGAGGCAACAACGAGTCATGGTACGTGACGAGGTGTCAGAGTGGGCGCCTGTGACAAGCGGGGTTCCACAGGGGTCAGTCCTAGGACCTGTTCTGTTCTTGGTATATGTGAACGACATAACGGAAGGGATAGACTCAGAAGTGTCCTTGTTTGCAGATGATGCGAAGTTAATGAGAAGAATCAAATCGGACGAGGATCAGGCAGGACTACAAAGAGACCTGGACAGGCTACAAGCCTGGTCCAGCAACTGGCTACTTGAATTTAACCCTGCCAAATGCAAAGTCATGAAGATTGGGGAAGGGCAAAGAAGACCGCAGACACAATATAGTTTGGATGGCCAAAGACTGCAAACCTCACTTAAGGAAAAAGATCTGGGGGTGAGTATAACACCGAGCATATCTCCTGAGGCACACATCATTCAGATAACTGCTGCAGCATACGGGCGCCTGGCAAACCTACGGATAGCGTTCCGATACCTCAGTAAGGATTTGTTTAAGACACTGTATACCATCTACGTCAGGCCCATACTGGAGTATGCAGCACCAGTTTGGAATCCACACCAAGTCAAGCACGTCAAGAAATTAGAGAAAGTGCAAAGGTTTGCAACAAGACTAGTCCCAGAGCTACGGGGATTGTCCTACGAAGAAAGGTTGAGGGAAATCGGCCTGACGACACTGGAGGACAGGAGGGTCAGGGGAGACATGATAACGACATATAAAATACTGCGCGGAATAGACAAGGTGGACAAAGACGGGATGTTACAGAGATGGGACACAGACACAAGAGGTCACAATTGGAAGTTGAAGACTCAGATGAATCAAAGGGATGTTAGGAAGTATTTCTTCAGTCATAGAGTAGTCAGGCCATGGAATAGCCTAGAAAGTGATGTAGTGGAGGCAGGAACCATACATAGTTTTAAGGCGAGGTATGATAGAGCTCATGGGGCAGGGAGAGA
>NC_091390.1:5558663-5594338 GCF_038502225.1 Cherax quadricarinatus
TTGCAGTCCTGCCTCATCCTCGTCCAATTTAATTCTTCTCATCAACTTCACGTCATCTGCGAACAGGGACACTTCAGAGTCTATTCCTTCCATCATGTCGTTCACATATATCAAAAATAGCACTGGTCCTAGAACTGACCCCTGTGGGACCCCGCTCGTAACAGGCGCCCACTGTGATACCTCTTCACGTACCATGACTCGTTGCTGCCTCCCTGTCAGGTATTCCCTTATCCATTGCAGTGCCCTCCCTTTTACGTGCGCCTGATCCTCCAGCTTCTGCACTAATCTCTTGTGGGGAACTGTGTCAAAGGCCTTCCTGCAGTCTAGGAAAACGCAATCTACCCACCCCTCTCTCTCGTGTCTTACTTCTGTTACCTTGTCATAAAACTCCAGGAGGTTTGTGATACAAGATTTGCCTTCCATGAACCCATGCTGGTTTTCATTTATAATCTTGTTCCTTTCCAGGTGTTCGACCACTCTCCTCCTGATAATCTTCTCCATGACTTTGCACACAATACATGTCAGAGACACAGGTCTGTAGTTTAGTGCCTCGTCTCTGTTTCCTTTCTTAAATATGGGGACTACATTAGCTGTCTTCTATTTCTCAGGTAGTTGCCCAGTTTCAAGGGATGTGATGAAGATTGTGGTTAGAGGCACGCACAGCATCTCTGCTCCTTCTCTAAGGACCCATGGGGAGATGTTGTCCGGTTCCATCGCCTTTGAGGTGTCAAGGTCACTTAAGAGCTTCTTCACCTCCTCCTCAGTTGTTCGTATGTCATCCAACACTTGTTGGTATATTCCCTCTTGATGTTCCCTTCTGTGCTGTCTTCCCACAGCCCTTCCTGTCTCTACTGTAAAAACTTCCTTAAATCTCCTGTTCAGCTCCTCACATACCTCCTGATCATTTCTTGTGAGTTCTCCACCTTCTGTCCTTAATCTGATCACCTGGTCTTTGACTGTTGTCTTCCTCCTGATGTGGCTATACAACAGTTTCGGGTCAGTCTTGATTCTCGATGCTATGTCATTTTCATACTGTCGCTGGGCCTCCCTCCTTACCTGTGCGTACTCATTCCAGGCTCTGCGACTGATCTCCCTATTTTCGTGTGTTCTCTGCCTTCTGTACTTTTTCCATTCTCTATTGCATTTTGTTTTTGCCTCCTTACAACGTCGGGTAAACCAGGGGCTCGTTCTGGTCTTCCCGTTGTTACTGTTGCCCTTGAGAATAAACCTTTCCAATGCCTCCTTGCATTTTGTTGTTACATATTCCATCATTTCATTTACTGGTTTTCCTGCCAGTTCTCTGTCCCACTGGACCTCCCGCAGGAAGTTCTTCAACCCTATGTAGTCCCCTGTTTTATAGTCAGGCTTTTCCCATTCAACTCCTGTTATTCTCTCCACTTGCAGCTCTACTATGTATTCAAAGCACAGAACCACGTGGTCGCTAGCTCCTAGGGGACTCTCATACTTGATGTCCTCAATATCTGAGCTGCCCAGGGTGAACACAAGGTCCAATCTTGCTGGTTCATCCTCCCCTCTCACTCTGGTAGTGTCCTTAACATGTTGGTGCATGAGGTTTTCCAGCACCATGTCCAACATCCTGGCTCTCCATGTTTCGGGACCCCCATGTGGCTCCAGGTTTTCCCAGTCAATCTCCCTGTGGTTGAAATCCCCCATAACCAGCAACTTTGCTCTGCTGGAGTGAGCTCTTCTTGCCACCTCAGCAAGTGTGTCCACCATTGCTCTGTTGCTCTCTTCATATTCCTCTCTTGGCCACCTGCAGTTCTGTGGTGGATTATACATCACTGCAATGACCACTTTGTGTTCCCCAGACTGAAGTGTACCTGCTATGTAGTCTCTTTCTCCCGTCTCGTCTATTCCTTCCATTTTCTCGAATTTCCATCTGTTTTTTACGAGATCTGGTATCCTGGTGGGAAGATTGCATCTGTTATTGTCTCCATGACAGTACTAGGGGGAGAGAACACAACAGTCACAGTACAAGGGTGAGAGAACACAACAGTCACAATACTAAGGGGAGACAACACAACACACTACTAGGGGGAGAGAACACAACAATCACAGTACTAGGGGGAGAGAACACAACAGTCACAGTACTAGGGGGAGAGAACACAACAACCACACTACTAGGGGTAGAGAACACAACACACTACTAGGGGGAGAGAACACAACAGTCACAGAACTAGTGGAAGAGAACACAACACAGTACTAGGGGGTGAGAACACAACAGTCACAATACTATGGGGTGGGAACACAGCAGTCACAGTACTGGGGGTAGATAACACAACACAGTACTAGGGGTAGAGAACACAACTTAGTACTAGGGGGAGAGAACACAACAGTCACAGAACTAGAACTAGTGGGAGAGAACACAACAGTCACAGTACTAGGGGAAGAGAGCACAACAGTCACAGTACTAGGGGGTGAGAACACAACAGTCACAATACTAGGGGGAGAGAACACAACAGTCACAATACTAGAGGGAGAGAACATAACAATCACAGTACTAGGGGGAGAGAACACAACAGTCACAGTACAAGGGGGAGAGAACACAATAGTCACAGTACTAGGGGAGAGAACACAACATAGTACTAGGGGGAGAGAACACAACAATCACAGAACTTGGGGGAGAGAACACAACAGTCACAGTACTAGGGGAAGGGAACACAACAGTTACAATACTGGTGGGAGAGAACACAACAGTCATAGTACTAGGGGGAGAGAACATAACAGTCACAGTACTAGGGGGTGAGAACACAACAGTCACAATACTAGGGGGGAGACAACAGAACAGTCACAGTACTAGGGGGAGAGAACACAACAGTCACAGTGCTAGGGGGAGAGAACACAACAGTCACAGTACTAGAGGGAGAGAACACAGCAGTCACAAAACTAGGGGGAGAGAACACAACAGTCACAATACTAGGGGAGAGAACACAAGAGTCACAATACTAGGGGGAGAGAACACAAGAGCCACAATACTAGGGGGAGAGAACACAACAGTCACAGTGCTAGGGGAGAGAACACAAGAGTCACAATACTAGGGGGAGAGAACACAACAGTCACAGTACAAGAGGGAGACAACACAACAGTCACAGTACTAGGGGGAGAGAACACAACAGTCACAGTACAAGAGGGAGAGAACACAACAGTCACAGTACTAGAGGGAGACAACACAACAGTCACAGTACTAAGGGGAGAGAACACAACAGTCACAGTACTAGGGGGAGAGAACACAACAGTCACAGCACTAGGGGGAGAGAACACAACAGTCACAATACTAGGGGAGAGAACACAAAAGTCACAATACTAGGGGAAGAGAACACAAGAGCCACAATACTAGGGGGAGAGAACACAACAGTCACAGTACTAGGGGAGAGAACACAAGAGTCACAATACTACGGGGAGAGAACACAACAGTCACAGTACTAGGGGGAGAGAACACAACAGTCACAGTACTAGGGGGAGAGAACACAACAGTCACAGTACTAGGGGAGAGAACACAAGAGTCACAATACTAGGGGGAGAGAGCACAACAGTCACAGTACTAGGGGGTGAGAACACAACAGTCACAATACTAGGGGGAGAGAACACAACAGTCACAATACTAGGTGGAGAGAACACACAAGTCACAATACTAGAGGGAGAGAACACAACAGTCACAGTACTAGGGGGAGAGAACACAACAGTCACAGTACTACGGGAGAGAACACAATAGACACAGTACTAGGGGGAGAGAACACAACATAGTACTAGGGGGAGAGAACACAACAATCACAGAACTTGGGGGAGAGAACACAACAGTCACAGTACTAGGGGAAGGGAACACAACAGTTACAATACTGGTGGGAGAGAACATAACAGTCACAGTACTAGGGGAGAGAACACAACAGTCACAATACTAGGGGGGAGACAACAGAACAGTCACAGTACTAGGGGGAGAGAACACAACAGTCACAGTGCTAGGGGGAGAGAACACAACAGTCACAGTACTAGAGGGAGAGAACACAGCAGTCACAGTACTAGGGGGAGAGAACACAACAGTCACAGTGCTAGGGGGAGAGAACACAACAGTCACAGTACTAGAGGGAGAGAACACAACAGTCACAGTACTAGGGGGAGAGAACACAAGAGTCACAATACTAGAGGGAGACAACAAAACAGTCACAGTACTAGAGGGAGACAACACAACAGTCACAGTACTAGGAGGAGAGAACACAACAGTCACAGTACTAGAGGGAGACAAAACAGTCACAGTACTAGAGGGAGACAACACAACAGTCACAGTACTAGAGGGAGACAACACAACAGTCACAGCACAAGGGGTAGAGAACATAGCAGTCACAGTACTAGGGATAGAGAACACAACAGTCACAATACTAGGGGGAGAGAACACAACAGTCACAGTTCTAGGGATAGAGAACACAACAGTCACAATACTAGGGGGAGAGAACACAACAGTCACAGTACTAGGGGGAGAGAACACAAGTCACAGTACTAGGGATAGAGAACACAACAGTCACAATACTAGGGGGAGAGAACACAACAGTCACAGTTCTAGGGATAGAGAACACAACAGTCACAGCACTAGGGGGAGAGAACACAACAGTCACAGCACTAGGGGAAGAGAACACAACAGTCACAGCACTAGAGGGAGAGAATACAACAGTCACAGCACTAGGGGAAGAGAACACAACAGTCACAGCACTAGGGGGAGAGAACACAACAGTCACAGTACTATGGATAGAGAACACAACAGTCACAGCACTAGAGGGAGAGAACACAACAGTCACAGCACTAGGGGAAGAGAACACAACAGTCACAGCACTAGGGGGAGAGAACACAACAGTCACAGCACTAGGTGGAGAGAACACAACAGTCACAGCACTAGGTGGAGAGAACAAAACAGTCACAGCACTAGGGGGAGAGAACACAACAGTCACAGCACTAGGGGGAGAGAACACAGTCACAGCACTAGGGGGAGAGAACACAACAGTCACAGCACTAGGTGGAGAGAACACAACAGTCACAGCACTAGGGGGAGAGAACACAACAGTCACAGCACTAGGAGGAGAGAACACAACAGTCACAGTACTAGGTGGAGAGAACACAACAGTCACAGCACTAGGGGGAGAGAACACAACAGTCACAGCACTAGGAGAGAACACAACAGTCACAGCACTAGGGGGAGAGAACACAACAGTCACAGCACTAGGAGGAGAGAACACAACAGTCACAGCACTAGGTGGAGAGAACACAACAGTCACAATACTAGGGGGAGAGAACACAGCAGTCACAGTACTAGAGGGAGAGAACACAAGTCACAATACTAGGGGGAGAGAACACAACAGTCACAGCACTAGGGGGAGAGAACACAACAGTCACAACACTAGGTGGAGAGAACACAACAGTCACAGTACTAGGTGGAGAGAACACAACAGTCACAGCACTAGGGGGAGAGAACACAACAGTCACAGCACTAGGAGAGAACACAACAGTCACAGCACTAGGGGGAGAGAACACAACAGTCACAGCACTAGGAGGAGAGAACACAACAGTCACAGCACTAGGTGGAGAGAACACAACAGTCACAATACTAGGGGGAGAGAACACAGCAGTCACAGTACTAGAGGGAGAGAACACAATAGTCACAATACTAGGGGGAGAGAACACAACAGTCAAAATACTAGGGGGAGAGAACACAACAGTCACAGCACTAGGGGGAGAGAACACAACAGTCACAGCACTAGGTGGAGAGAACACAACAGTCACAATACTAGGGGGAGAGAACACAACAGTCACAGTACTAGAGGGAGAGAACACAACAGTCACAATACTAGGGGGAGAGAACACAACAGTCACAGCACTAGGTGGAGAGAACACAACAGTCACAGCACTAGGGGGAGAGAACACAACAGTCACAGCATTAGGTGGAGAGAACACAACAGTCACAGTACTAGGTGGAGAGAACACAACAGTCACAGTACTAGGGGGAGAGAACACAACAGTCACAGCACTAGGTGGAGAGAACACAACAGTCACAGCACTAGGAGGAGAGAACACAACAGTCACAGTACTAGGTGGAGAGAACACAACAGTCACAGTACTAGGAGGAGAGAACACAACAGTCACAGTACTAGGTGGAGAGAACACAACAGTCACAGTACTAGGGGGAGAGAACACAACAGTCACAGCACTAGGTGGAGAGAACACAACAGTCACAATACTAGGGGGAGAGAACACAGCACAGTACTAGAGGGAGAGAACACAACAGTCACAATACTAGGGGGAGAGAACACAACAGTCACAGCACTAGGGGGAGAGAACATAACAGTCACAACACTAGGTGGAGAGAACACAACAGTCACAATACTAGGGGGAGAGAACACAGCAGTCACAGTACTAGAGGGAGAGAACACAACAGTCACAATACTAGGGGGAGAGAACACAACAGTCACAATACTAGGGGGAGAGAACACAACAGTCACAGCACTAGGGGGAGAGAACACAACAGTCACAGCACTAGGTGGAGAGAACACAACAGTCACAATACTAGGGGGAGAGAACACAACAGTCACAGTACTAGAGGGAGAGAACACAACAGTCACAATACTAGGGGGAGAGAACACAACAGTCACAGCACTAGGTGGAGAGAACACAACAGTCACAGCACTAGGAGGAGAGAACACAACAGTCACAGTACTAGGTGGAGAGAACACAACAGTCACAGTACTAGGGGGAGAGAACACAACAGTCACAGTACCAGGGGGAGAGAACACAACAGTCACAGTACTAGGAGGAGAGAACACACCTGTGTAGTAGCCACAGTCAGTGTCAGGCTTCAAACACCTGTTATTTAACAATAATAAAGGAATGGAACAGACTGACTGCACATGTCACAGCCAGTCATAGCATGAACCACTTCAAGAAGTCAACCAAAAGTTACCTAATTAATGTAGCTACAGACAGGTACCTAATTAATGTAGCGACAGATAGGTACCTAATTAATATAGCGACAGAATGGTGCCTAATTAATGTAGCGACAGAATGGTGCCTATGTAGCGACAGAATGGTACCTAATTAATGTAGCTACAGAAAGGTAACTTATTAATGTAGCGACAGAAAGGTAACTAATTAATGTAGTGACAGAAAGGTGCCTAATTAATGTAGCGACAGAAAGGTACCTAATTAATGTAGTGACAGAAAGGTACCTAATTGATGTTGCGACAGAAAGGTACCTAATTAATGTAGTGACAGAAAGGTACCTAATTAATGTAGCGACAGAATGGTACCTAATTAATGTAGCGACAGAGAGGTACCTAATTAATATAGCGACAGAAAGGTACCTAATTAATGTAGTGAGAGAAAGGTACCTAATTAATGTAGCGACAGAAAGATAACTAATTAATGTAGTGACAGAAAGGTGACTAATTAATGTAGCGACAGAAAGGTACCTAATTAATGTAGTGACAGAAAGGTACCTAATTGATGTTGCGACAGAAAGGTACCTAATTAATGTAGTGACAGAAAGGTACCTAATTAATGTAGCGACAGAATGGTACCTAATTTATGTAGTGAGAGAAAGGTACCTAATTAATGTAGTGAGAGAAAGGTACCTAATTAATGTAGCGACAGAGAGGTACCTAATTAATGTAGCTACAGAATGGTACCTAATTAATGTAGAGACAGAATGGTACCTAATTAATGTAGTGACAGAAAGGTGCCTAATTAATGTAGCGACAGAAAGGTACCTAATTAATGTAGTGACAGAAAGGTACCTAATTGATGTTGCGACAGAAAGGTACCTAATTAATGTAGTGACAGAAAGGTACCTAATTAATGTAGCGACAGAAAGGTACCTAATTTATGTAGTGAGAGAAAGGTACCTAATTAATGTAGTGAGAGAAAGGTACCTAATTAATGTAGCGACAGAGAGGTACCTAATTAATGTAGCTACAGAATGGTACCTAATTAATGTAGAGACAGAATGGTACCTAATTATTGTAGCGACAGAAAGGTAACTAATTAATGTAGCGACAGAATGGTACCTAATTAATGTAGCGACAGAATGGTACCTAATTAATGTAGCAACAGAATGGTATCTAATTAATGTAGCGACAGAAAGATACCTAATTGATGTAGTGACAGAAAGGTACCTAATTAATGTAGAGACAAAATGTACCTAATTAATGTAGCGACAGAAAGATGCCTAAATGATGTAGTGACTGAGAGGTAACTAATTAACGTAGCGACAGAAAGGTAACTAATTAATGTAGCGGCAGAAAGGTACCTAAGTAATGTAGCGACAGGAAGGTACCTAAGTAATGTAGCGACAGAAAGGTACCTAAGTAATGTAGCAACAAAGGTACCTAAGTAATGTAGCGACAGAAAGGTACCTAAGTAATGTAGCGACAGAAAGGTACCTAAGTAAGGTAGCGACAGAAAGGTACCTAAGTAATGTAGCGACAGAAAGGTACCTAAGTAATGTAGCGACAGAAAGGTACCTAAGTAATGTAGCGACAGAAAGGTACCTAAGTGATGTAGCGACAGAAAGGTACCTAAGTAATGTAGCGACAGAAAGGTACCTAAGTAATGTAGCGACAGAAAGGTACCTAAGTAATGTAGCGACAGAAAGGTACCTAAGTAATGTAGCGACAGAAAGGTACCTAAGTAATGTAGCGACAGAAAGGTACCTAAGTAATGTAGCGACAGAAAGGTACCTAAGTAATGTAGCGACAGAAAGGTACCTAAGTAATGTAGCGACAGAAAGATACCTAAGTAATGTAGCAACAGAAAGGTACCTAAGTAATGTAGCGACAGAAAGGTACCTATGTAGCGACAGAAAGGTACCTAAGTAATGTAGCGACAGAAAGGTACGTAAGTAATGTAGCGACAGAAAGGTACCTAAGTAATGTAGCGACAGAAAGGTACCTAAGTAATGTAGCAACAGAAAGGTACCTAAGTAATGTAGCGACAGAAAGGTACCTAAGTAATGTAGCGACAGAAAGGTACCTAAGTAATGTAGCGACAGAAAGGTACCTAAGTAATGTAGCGACAGGAAGGTACCTAAGTAATGTAGCGACAGAAAGGTACCTAAGTAATGTAGCGACAGAAAGGTACCTATGTAGCGACAGAGAGGTACCTAAGTAATGTAGCGACAGAAAGGTACCTAAGTAATGTAGCGACAGAAAGGTACCTAAGTAATGTAGCGACAGAAAGGTACCTAAGTAATGTAGCGACAGAAAGGTACCTAAGTAATGTAGCGACAGAAAGGTACCTAAGTAATGTAGCGACAGAAAAGTACCTAAGTAATGTAGCGACAGAAAAGTACCTAAGTAATGTAGCGACAGAAAAGTACCTAAGTAATGTAGCGACAGAAAGGTACCTAAGTAATGTAGCGACAGAAAGGTACCTAAGTAATGTAGCGACAGAAAGGTACCTAAGTAATGTAGCGACAGAAAGGTACCTAAGTAATGTAGCGACAGAAAGGTACCTAAGTAATGTAGCGACAGAAAGGTACCTAAGTAATGTAGCAACAGAAAGGTACCTAAGTAATGTAGCGTCAGAAAGGTACCTAAGTAATGTAGCGACAGACAGGTACCTAAGTAATGTAGCGACAGGAAGGTACCTAAGTAATGTAGTGACAGAAAGGTACCTAAGTAATGTAGCGACAGAAAGGTACCTAAGTAATGTAGCGACAGAAAGGTACCTAAGTAATGTAGCGACAGAAAGGTACCTAAGTAATGTAGCGACAGAAAGGTACCTAAGTAATGTAGCGTCAGAAAGGTACCTAAGTAATGTAGCGACAGATAGGTACCTAAGTAATGTAGCGACAGAAAGGTACCTATGTAGCGACAGAAAGGTACCTAAGTAATGTAGCAACAGAAAGGTACCTAAGTAATGTAGCGACAGGAAGGTACCTAAGTAATGTAGCGACAGAAAGGTACCTAAGTAATGTAGCGACAGAAAGGTACCTAAGTAATGTAGCGACAGAAAGGTACCTATGTAGCGACAGAGAGGTACCTAAGTAATGTAGCGACAGAATGGTACCTAAGTAAGGTAGCGACAGAAAGGTACCTAAGTAATGTAGCGACAGAAAGGTACCTAAGTAATGTAGCGACAGAAAGGTACCTATGTAGCGACAGAAAGGTACCTAAGTAAGGTAGCGACAGAAAGGTACCTAAGTAATGTAGCGACAGAAATGTACCTAAGTAATGTAGCGACAGAAAGGTACCTAAGTATTGTAGCAACAGAAAGGTACCTATGTAGCGACAGAAAGGTACCTAAGTAATGTAGCGACAGAAAGGTACCTATGTAGCGACAGAGATGTACCTAAGTAATGTAGCAACAGAAAGGTACCTAAGTAATGTAGCGACAGAAAGGTACCTAAGTAATGTAGCGACAGAAAGGTACCTAAGTAATGTAGCGACAGAAAGGTACCTATGTAGCGACAGAGAGGTACCTAAGTAATGTAGGGACAGAAAGGTACCTAAGTAATGTAGCGACAGAAAGGTACCTAAGTAATGTAGCGACAGAAAGGTACCTAAGTAATGTAGCGACAGAAAGGTACCTATGTAGCGACAGAGAGGTACCTAAGTAATGTAGCGACAGAAAGGTGCCTAAGTAATGTAGCGACAGAAAGGTACCTAAGTAATGTAGCGACAGAAAGGTACCTAAGTAATGTAGCGACAGAAAGGTACCTAAGTAATGTAGCGACAGAAAGGAGAATAATTTTAACCTAAGACAAATATGAATAACATAATATATTATTCCTGGTATATTTCTTTTATATTACGATAATAAAATATTAACAGTGATCCAATGGAAGTAAGTCACTTGCCTTATTCGGCAAGAAGAACTTTGCTATTTAAGCCAAAATCGAAAGTTTTATCTATTCAGCACGACATATGTACAATGTTGACAGGTTAAGTAGTGAGACAGTCTGACAGTCACAGTCTGACAGTCACAGGCTGACAGTCACAGGCTGACAGTCACAGTCTGACAGTCACAGTCTGACAGTCACAGACTGACAGTCTCAGTCTGACAGTCACAGTCTGACAGTCACACTCTGGCAGTCACAGGCTGACAGTCACAGTCTGACAGTAACAGTCTGACAGTCACAGTCTGACAGTCACAGGCTGACAGCCACAGTCTGACAGTCACAGACTGACAGTCTCAGTCTGACAGTCACAGTCTGACAGTCACAGGCTGACAGTCACAGTCTGACAGTCACAGACTGACAGTCACAGTCTGACAGTCACAGTCTGACAGTCACAGTCTGACAGTCACAGGCTGACAGTCACAGTCTGACAGTCACAGGCTGACAGTCACAGACTGACAGTCACAGACTGACAGTCACAGTCTGACAGTCACAGACTGACAGTCACAGACTGACAGTCACAGTCTGACAGTCACAGTCTGACAGTCACAGACTGACAGTCACAGGCTGACAGTCACAGTCTGACAGTCACAGTCTGACAGTCACAGTCTGACAGTCACAGGCTGACAGTCACAGGCTGACAGTCACAGGCTGACAGTCACAGGCTGACAGTCACAGTCTGACAGTCACAGGCTGACAGTCACAGTCTGACAGTCACAGTCTGACAGTCACAGTCTGACAGTCACAGTCTGACAGTAACAGTCTGACAGTCACAGTCTGACAGTCACAGACTGACAGTCACAGTCTGACAGTCACAGTCTGACAGTCACAGGCTGACAGTCACAGTCTGACAGTCACAGACTGACAGCCACAGGCTGACAGTCACAGTCTGACAGTCACAGACTGACAGCCACAGTCTGACAGTCACAGTCTGACAGTCACAGACTGACAGTCACAGTCTGACAGTCACAGACCGACAGTCACAGACTGACAGTCACAGTCTGACAGTCACAGACTGACGGTCACAGACCGACAGTCACAGACTGACAGTCACAGTCTGACAGTCACAGACTGACAGTCACAGACTGACAGTCACAGACCGACAGTCACAGACTGACAGTCACAGTCTGACAGTCACAGTCTGACAGTCACAGTCTGACAGTCACAGACCGACAGTCACAGACTGACAGTCACAGTCTGACAGTCACAGTCTGACAGTCACAGTCTGACAGTCACAGTCTGACAGTCACAAACTGACAGTCACAGACCGACAGTCACAGACTGACAGTCACAGACTGACAGTCACAGTCTGACAGTCACAGTCTGACAGTCACAGACTGACAGTCACAGTCTGACAGTCACAGTCTGACAGTCACAGACTGACAGTCACAGACTGACAGTCACAGACTGACAGTCACAGTCTGACAGTCACAGTCTGACAGTCACAGACCGACAGTCACAGACTGACAGTCACAGACTGACAGTCACAGTCTGACAGTCACAGTCTGACAGTCACAGACTGACAGTCACAGTCTGACAGTCACAGTCTGACAGTCACAGACTGACAGTCACAGACTGACAGTCACAGACTGACAGTCACAGTCTGACAGTCACAGTCTGACAGTCACAGACTGACAGTCACAGACTGACAGTCACAGTCTGACAGTCACAGACTGACAGTCACAGTCTGACAGTCACAGACTGACAGTCACAGACTGACAGTCACCGACTGACGTCTGCCTCAGCTAAAACCTTCTGACAGATTCCAATTATTCTTTTATTAAAATGTTAAGCTTTAGACAATGGATTTAGACAAAATAGACGGCTTTAGACAACAGCTTTAGACAACGGAATTAGACAAAATAGATGGTTTTAAATGAAATAGACAGCTTTAGACAACAGGTTTAAAAAATAGACGGTTTAGACAATAGATTTGGACAAAAATAGACGGTTTTAGACAAAATAGACAGCTTTAGACAATAGACGGCTCTAGCGTTTCCAGATAAACAAAATAACAGAAATTTATAAGTTGCAAAGTGTTGATGACGTTGATGAATCACCTGGGAAATTGATAGCTACAGTTTGATGACGAGATAATGAGTTAGTCTGAATAATTGTTAGGTGAATTTTGATGAGCTAATATCCCTTATTCATTATTCATCTGATGGTCACCCCACACCTGGTGTGACGTGTGTGTCCATACCTGGTGTGACGTGTGTCCATACCTGGTGTGATGTGTGTGTTCATACCTGGTGTGATGTGTGTGTTCATACCTGGTGTGATGTGTGTGTTCATACCTGGTGTGATGTGTGTGTTCATACCTGGTGTGATGTGTGTGTTCATACCTGGTGTGATGTGTGTGTCCATACCTGGTGTGATGTGTGTGTTCATACCTGGTGTGACGTGTGTCCATACCTGGTGTGATGTGTGTGTTCATACCTGGTGTGATGTGTGTCTTCATACCTGGTGTGATGTGTGTGTTCATACCTGGTGTGACGTGTGTGTACATACCTGGTGTGACGTGTGTCCATACCTGGTGTGATGTGTGTGTTCATACCTGGTGTGATGTGTGTGTCCATACCTGGTGTGTTGTGTGTGTACATACCTGGTGTGACGTGTGTCCATACCTGGTGTGACGTGTGTGTTCATACCTGGTGTGATGTGTGTGTCCATACCTGGTGTGATGTGTGTGTCCATACCTGATGTGACGTGTGTCCATACCTGGTGTGATGTGTGTGTTCATACCTGGTGTGATGTGTGTGTCCATACCTGGTGTGACGTGTGTGTCCATACCTGGTGTGACGTGTGTCCATACCTGGTGTGATGTGTGTGTTCATACCTGGTGTGATGTGTGTGTCCATACCTGGTGTGACGTGTGTGTCCATACCTGGTGTGACGTGTGTCCATACCTGGTGTGACTTGTGTGTTCATACCTGGTGTGATGTGTGTGTCCATACCTGGTGTGACGTGTGTGTCCATACCTGGTGTGACGTGTGTGTCCATACCTGGTGTGATGTGTGTGTCCATACCTGGTGTGATGTGTGTGTCCATACCTGATGTGACGTGTGTCCATACCTGGTGTGACGTGTGTGTCCATACCTGGTGTGACGTGTGTGTCCATACCTGGTGTGACGTGTGTGTCCATACCTGGTGTGATGTGTGTGTCCATACCTGGTGTGATGTGTGTGTCCATACCTGGTGTGACGTGTGTCCATACCTGGTGTGACGTGTGTGTCCATACCTGGTGTGACGTGTGTGTCCATACCTGGTGTGACGTGTGTGTCCATACCTGGTGTGATGTGTGTGTCCATACCTGGTGTGATGTGTGTGTCCATACCTGATGTGACGTGTGTCCATACCTGGTGTGACGTGTGTGTCAATACCTGGTGTGACGTGTGTGTCCATACCTGGTGTGACGTGTGTGTCCATACCTGGTGTGACGTGTGTGTCTCCATACCTGGTGTGATGTGTGTGTTCATACCTGGTGTGATGTGTGTGTCCATACCTGGTGTGATGTGTGTGTCCATACCTGGTGTGATGTGTGTGTTCATACCTGGTGTGATGTGTGTGTCCATACCTGGTGTGATGTGTGTGTCCATACCTGGTGTGATGTGTGTGTCCATACCTGGTGTGATGTATGTGTCCATACCTGGTGTGATGTGTGTGTCCATACCTGGTGTGATGTGTGTGTCCATACCTGGTGTGATGTGTGTGTCCATACCTGGTGTGATGTGTGTGTCCATACCTGGTGTGATGTGTGTGTCCATACCTGGTGTGATGTGTGTGTCCATACCTGGTGTGATGTGTGTGTCCATACCTGGTGTGATGTGTGTGTCCATACCTGGTGTGATGTGTGTGTCCATACCTGGTGTGACGTGTGTCCATACCTGGTGTGATGTGTGTGTCCATACCTGGTGTGACGTGTGTGTCAATACCTGGTGTGACGTGTGTGTCCATACCTGGTGTGACGTGTGTGTCCATACCTGGTGTGACGTGTGTGTCTCCATACCTGGTGTGATGTGTGTGTTCATACCTGGTGTGATGTGTGTGTCCATACCTGGTGTGATGTGTGTGTCCATACCTGGTGTGATGTGTGTGTTCATACCTGGTGTGATGTGTGTGTCCATACCTGGTGTGATGTGTGTCCATACCTGGTGTGATGTGTGTGTCCATACCTGGTGTGATGTGTGTGTCCATACCTGGTGTGACGTGTGTGTCCATACCTGGTGTGACGTGTGTGTTCATACCTGGTGTGACGTGTGTCCATACCTGGTGTGACGTGTGTGTTCATACCTGGTGTGACCTGTGTCCACACCTGGTGTGATGTGTGTGTCCATACCTGGTGTGATGTGTGTGTCCATACCTGGTGTGATGTGTGTGTCCATACCTGGTGTGATGTGTGTGTCCGTACCTTGTGTGACGTGTGTGTCCATACCTGGTGTGACGTGTGTGTCCATACCTGGTGTGACGTGTGTCCATACCTGGTGTGACGTGTGTGTCCATACCTGGTGTGACATGTGTCCATACCTGGTGTGATGTGTGTGTGTCCATACCTGGTGTGATGTGTGTGTCCATACCTCGTGTGATGTGTGTGTCCATACCTGGAGTGACGTGTGCGTCCATACCTGGTGTGACGTGTGTGTCCACACCTGGTGTGACGTGTGTCCATACCTTGTGTGACGTGTGTGTCCACACCTGGTGTGACATGTGTCCATACCTGGTGTGACGTGTGTGTCCATACCTGGTGTGACGTGTGTGTCCATACCTGGTGTGACGTGTGTGTCCATACCTGGTGTGACGTGTGTGTCCATACCTGGTGTGATGTGTGTGTCCATACCTGGTGTGATGTGTGTGTCCATACCTGGTGTGACGTGTGTCCATACCTGGTGTGACGTGTGTGTCCATACCTGGTGTGATGTGTGTGTCCATACCTGGTGTGACGTGTGTGTCCATACCTGGTGTGACGTGTGTGTCCATACCTGGTGTGACGTGTGTGTCCATACCTGGTGTGACGTGTGTGTCCATACCTGGTGTGATGTGTGTGTCCATACCTCGTGTGATGTGTGTCCATACCTGGTGTGATGTGTGTGTCCATACCTGGTGTGACGTGTGTGTCCATACCTGGTGTGATGTGTGTGTCCATACCTGGTGTGATGTGTGTGTCCATACCTGGTGTGACGTGTGTCCATACCTGGTGTGACGTGTGTGTCCATACCTGGTGTGATGTGTGTGTCCATACCTGGTGTGACGTGTGTGTCCATACCTGGTGTGACGTGTGTGTCCATACCTGGTGTGACGTGTGTGTCCATACCTGGTGTGACGTGTGTGTCCATACCTGGTGTGATGTGTGTGTCCATACCTCGTGTGATGTGTGTCCATACCTGGTGTGATGTGTGTGTCCATACTGGTGTGACGTGTGTGTCCATACCTGGTGTGACGTGTGTGTCCATACCTGGTGTGACGTGTGTGTCCATACCTGGTGTGACGTGTGTGTCCATACCTGGTGTGACGTGTGTGTCCATACCTGGTGTGATGTGTGTGTCCATACCTGGTGTGACGTGTGTGTCCATACCTGGTGTGATGTGTGTGTCCACACCTGGTGTGATGTGTGTCCATACCTGGTGTGACGTTTGTGTCCACACCTGGTGTGATGTGTGTGTCAACACCTGGTGTGATGTGTGTGTCCATACCTGGTGTGACGTGTGTGTCCACACCTGGTGTGATGTGTGTCCATACCTGGTGTGACGTGTGTGTCCACACCTGGTGTGACGTGTGTCCACACCTGGTGTGATGTGTGTGTCCACACCCGGTGTGACGTGTGACAAAGGTGTCCATACCCGGCGTGATGTGTGACATGAAAGGTGTTTACACCCGGTGTGACGTGTGACATGAGAGGTGCCCACACCCACTCTGACATGTTACAAGCTGTGTTCTTTACACTGAGGTTCGCTACACATGGTGTGCACACACACTGTAGCTTGATACACCAAGGGAGGGCACTGCAATGGATCAGAGAATACCTGACAGGGAGGCAACAGCGAGTTATGGCACGTGATGAGGTATCACATTGGGCACCTGTGACGAGCGGGGTCCCACAGGGGTTAATCCTGGGACCAGTGCTAGTTTTTTGTATATGTGAATGACATGACGGAAGGGTTGAACTTAGAAGTGTCCCTGTTTGCAGATGATGTGAAGTTAATGAGGAGAATTAAATCAGATGAGGACCAGGCAGGACTTCAAAGAGACCTGGACAGGCTGGACACCTCGTCCAGCAACTGGCTTCTCGAATTTAATCCCGCCAAATGCAAAATCATGAAGATCGGGGAAGGGCGAAGAAGACCGGAGACAGAGTATAGGCTAGGTGCCCAAAGACTGCAAACCTCACTCAAGGAGAAAGATCTTGGGGTGAGTATAACACCGAGCATGTCTCTGGAAGAACACATCAACCAGATAACTGCTGCAGCATATTGGCGCCTGACAAACCTGAGAATAGCGTTCCGATACCTTAGTAAGGAATCGTTCAAGACACTGTACACTGTGTACGTCAGGCCCATACTGGAGTATGCAGCACTTGTTTGGAACCCTCACTTGATCAAGCACGTCAAGAAATTAGAGAAAGTGCAAAGGTTTGCAAGAAGGCTAGTACCAGAACTGAGGGGAATGTCCTACGAAGAAAGGTTGAGGGAAATCGGCCTGATGACACTGGAGGAGAGGAGGGTTAGGAGAGACATGATAACGACATACAAAATACTTCGTGGAATAGACAAGATGGACAAATGTTCCAATGAGAGGACACAGAAACAAGGGGTCACACTTGGAAGTTGAAGACTCAGACGAGTCAAACGGATGTTAGGAAGTATTTCTTCAGTCATAGAGTTGTCAGGAAGTGGAGTAATCTAGCAAGTGAGGTAGTGGAGGCAGGAACCATACATACATTTAAGACGAGGTATGATAAAGCTCATGGAGAAGGGAGAGAGAGGACCTAGTAGCGATCAATGAAGAGGCGGGACCAGGAGCTGAGTCTTGACCCCTGCAACCACAATTAGGTGAGCACTGTGGCCTGGTGTACCAAGCCACAGTGTATGGAGCCTGGTGTACCAAGCCACACATACTGTGGCTTGGTGTACCAAGCCACACACTACACACACTCCATCCTACCTCCACTAGGAGGTAGGATGGAGCTGGAAATGGACTCGGGAAAAGGCTAAAGCTTTAAGAAGAATAGGAAGGCAAGAATGTGATAACAAGAATAGGATGGCAAGAATGTGATAACAAGAATAGTAAGGCAAAAATGTGATAACAAGAATAGGACGGCAAGAATGTGATAACAAGAATAGGACGGCAAGAATGTGATAACAAGAATAGGACGGCAAGAATGTGATAACAAGAATAGGACGGCAAGAATGTGATAACAAGAATAGGAACGCAAAAATGTGATAACAAGAATAGGAAGGCAAGAATGTGATAACAAGAATAGGACGGCAAGAATGTGATAACAAGAATAGGACGGCAAGAATGTGATAACAAGAATAGGAAGGCAAGAATGTGATAACAAGAATATGAAGGCAAGAATGTGATAACAAGAATTTGAAGGCAGGAATGGGAATTAAAGAAGGGGAGCAATAATAGGAATTAAAGAATAGGAATATTAAAATAGGAGGAACAAGAGGAGCACTAGACAGCGGTTTGCATTAAAGAGAGAAGAGAGGAGTGAGGGGGAGGAGAGGGGAGTGAGGGGGAGAAGAGGGGAGTGAGGGGGAGGAGAGGGGAAAGAGGGGAGATGCCGATAATGGCCAAAGTTGTGGTGGTGATGAGGGTGTTAGTTGAGGCTAGCGACACACACACACACACACACACACACACACACATATATATACATACATACATACATACACACAGTTATGAATAGACTCCGGCAACCACAATTAGGGGAGTCCACACACCTAGCTTAGAGTTGTCAGGAAGTGGAACAATGTGGAGAGTGACGTAGTGGAGGCAGCATCCATACGTCACTACTAGGTCCACTCTCTCCCTGCTCCTGGAGCAGAGAGTAGTAGCTACTAACCTAGTAGCTACTAACCAAGAGACGGGGCCAAGAGCTACGACTTGACCCCTGCAACCACAAATAGATAAGTACATACAGGTAAGTACACACACAGGGGTCACCGTGCTGTATAGGTACCCTTGTTCGCAAAGACGACACCAAAGGCAAAGAGAACTGCAAAATCACAGAGGTCACAAAGGCCAACCGCAAACGGAGAAGAAGCAATGGGAACAAAGACCGTAAATTTCGCAGGAACAGAACCTTACGGTGATTATAGTTCTGAGCATTTCTCCCCAGGCATATATCACCTGCATAGCAACAAACTGGCAAATTTAAGGAAGGCATTCAGGAACCTTAACAAGGGGGTAGTCAAACCCCTATATAGGGCAAATGTCATACATATCTCGGGTATGCAGCGCCAGCACTGAACCCGCACCTTATAAACCACGTCAAGAAGTGGAAAGGTTTTGCTACTATACTCGTGGACAATTAACCACAGTGTTCAAGACAGTGACCATATGTCTGACCACATAATTTGCATTTAGTTTGATCATCTGTGTATCTCCCAAACTGTCGTAAGTACTTGTAACCAGGCCTAAGCCTGGCCACTGCAACATCAGTCAGTACTTGTAATCAAGCCTAAGCCTGGCCACTACAACATCAGCCACCACTTGTAACCAAGGCTAAGCCTGGCCACTACAACATCAGTCAGTACTTGTAACCAAGCCTAAGCTTGGCCACTACAATATCAGTCAGTACTTGTAACCAAGCCTAAGCCTGGCCACTACAATATCAGTCAGTACTTGTAACCAAGCCTAAGCCTGACCACTACAACATCAGTCAGTACTTGTAACCAAGGCTAAGCCTGGCCACTACAACATCAGTCAGTACTTGTAACCAAGCCTAAGCCTGGAAACTACAACATCAGTCAGTACTTGTAACCAAGCCTAAGCTTAGCCACTACAACATCAGTCAGTACTTGTAACCAAGCCTAAGCCTTGCCACTACAACATCAGTCAATACTTGTAACCAAGCCTAAGCCTCGCCACTACAACATCAGTCAGTACTTGTAACCAAGCCTAAGTCTGGCCACTACAATATCAGTCAGTACTTGTAACTAAGCCTAAGTCTGGCCCCTACAATATCAGTCAGTACTTGCAACCAAGCCTAAGTCTGGCCACTGCAATATCAGTCAGTACTTGTAACCAAGCCTAAGTCTGGCCACTACAACATCAGTCAGTACTTGCAACCAAGCCTAAGTCTGGCCCCTACAATATCAGTCAGTACTTGCAACCAAGCCTAAGTCTGGCCACTACAATATCAGTCAGTACTTGTAACCAAGCCTAAGTCTGGCCACTACAATATCAGTCAGTACTTGTAACCAAGCCTAAGTCTGGCCCCTACAATATCAGTCAGTACTTGCAACCAAGCCTAAGTCTGGCCCCTACAATATCAGTCAGTACTTGCAACCAAGCCTAAGCCTGGCCACTACAACATCAGTCGGTACTTGTAACCAAGCCTAAGCCTGGCCACTACAACATCAGTCAGTACTTGTAACCAAGCCTAAGCCTGGCCACTACAACATCCGTCAGTACTTGTAACCAAGCCTAAGCCTGGCCACTACAACATCAATCAGTATTTGTAACCAAGCCTAAGCCTGGCCACTACAACATCAGTCACTACTTGTAACTAAGGCACAGCCTGGCCACTACAATATCACTCAGTACTTGTAACCAAGCCTAAGCCTGGCCACAACAACATCAGTCAGTACTTGTAACGAAGCCAAAGCCTGGCCACATCATCAATCACTATTTGTAAGCAAGCTTAAGCCTGGCCGCTACGACATCAATCACAATTTGTATCCAAGCCTAAGCCTGACCACTACATCAGTCAGTACTTGTAACCAAGCCTAAGCTTGGCCACTACAACATCAGTCAGTACTTGTAACCAAGCTTAAGCCTGGCCACTACATCAGTCAGTACTTGTCACCAAGCCTAAGCCTGGCCACTACAACATCAGTCAGTACTTGTAACCAAGCGTAAGCCTGTCCACTACAACATCAGTCAATACTTGTAACCAAGCCTAAGCCTGGCCACTACAACATCAGTCAGTACTTGTAACTAAGCCTATGTCTGGCCACAACAACATCAGTCAGTACGTGTTACCAAGCCTAAGCCTGGCGACTACAACATCAGTCAGTACGTGTTACCAAGCCTAAGCCTGGCGACTACAACATCAGTCAGTACTTGTAACTAAGCCTAAGCCTGGCCACTACAACATCAGTCAGTACTTGTAACTAAGCCTAAGTCTGGCCACTACAACATCAGTCAGTACTTGTAACTAAGCCTAAGCCTTTCCACTACAACATCACTCAGTACTTGTAACCAAGCCTAAGCCTGGCCACTACAACATCAGTCAGTACTTGTAACCAAACCTATGTCTGGCCACAACAACATCAGTCAGTACGTGTTACCAAGCCTAAACCTGGCCACTACAACATCAGTCAGTACTTGTAACTAAGCCTAAGCCTGGCCACTACAACATCAGTCAGTACTTGTAACTAAGCCTAAGTCTGGCCACTACAACATCAGTCAGTACTTGTAACTAAGCCTAAGTCTGGCCACTACAACATCAGTCAGTACTTGTAACTAAGCCTAAGCCTGGCCACTACAACATCAGTCAGTACTTGTAACTAAGCCTAAGCCTGGCCACTACAACATCAGTCAGTACTTGTAACCAAGCCTAAGCCTGGCCACTACAACATCAGTCAGTACTTGTAACCAAGCCTAAGCCTGGCCACTACAACATCAGTCAGTACTTGTAACCAAGCCTAAGTCTGGCCACTACAACATCAGTCAGTACTTGTAACCAAGCCTAAGTCTGGCCACTACAACATCAGTCAGTACTTGTAACCAAGCCTAAGCCTGGCCACTACAACATCAGTCAGTACTTGTAACCAAGCCTAAACCTGGCCACTACAACATCAGTCAGTACTTGTAACCAAGGCTAAGCCTGGCCACTACAACATCAGTCAGTACTTGTAACCAAGCCTAAGTCTGGCCACTACAACATCAGTCAGTACTTGTAACAAAGCCTAAGTCTGGCCACTACAACATCAGTCAGTACTTGTAACAAAGCCTAAGTCTGGCCACTACAACATCAGTCAGTACTTGTAACCAAGCCTAAGCCTGGCCACTACAACATCAGTCAGTACTTGTAACCAAGCCTAAGCCTGTCCACTACAACATCAGTGTTCACATTGCAAGTTGCTCCACAAACATACTTATCTACGTTCATGTTATCATAGTGGGTTATAGATCTACTCTCACTTCTAACCCAGAGAGAACGTTCTTGACAAAAACCAGTCTGGTTTTAGGAAAGAATAATTCTGTTTTACGAATGTGCAATAATTTTATGAGTTATAACAAGGGTGAGTTTTTCGGATGTTGTTGTACTGTAATATAATCATAACGAAAGCTATACCCTTATGGGTTTAGCTTTCGTTATGATTATATTACAGCTGTTTTGCTGTAAATAAGAATTTGATACAATATACAGGAATACAGTGATTTTATTCACCTTAATATTTATACTTTTTATTGTAGGTATTAAAGGGCAACAGAGAATTAAAAAAAATGCATGGTAATCTTTGAATATATTTTAAAGGTATGTTTAATTACAGGCCTATCAAATTAAATAATTATTCAGTTTGGTAGGCCTGTTTCTTATTGTTCTGGAGAAACATGATGTATCAAAAATGTTTAGTTGTGACATCAAATTAGAAAGTTTCAAACCTACCGGAATTAAATAAACAATTCCTTCTATTTTACATTAGATTTGTACCTACACAGAGGAAGATCAGGTCACACTTTCTTACTCTGAACAAAATGAAAATATGGTATGATATTCAGGAACAATACAGTTTACAATTTGCAAAGTCACAATTTACAAAGTTACAATTTACAAAGTCACAATTTACGAAGTCACAATTTACGAAGTCACAATTTACAAAGTCACAATTTACAAAGACACAATTTACAAAGTCACAATTTACAAAGTCACAATTTACAAAGTCACAATTTACAAAGTCACAATTTACAAAGTCACAATTTACAAAGTCACAATTTACAAAGTCACAATTTACAAAGTCACAATTTACAAAGTCACAATTTACGAAGTCACAATTTACAAAGTCACAATTTACAAAGTCACAATTTACAAAGTCACAATTTACAAAGTCACAATTTGCAAAGACACAATTTACAAAGTCACAATTTACAAAATCACAATTTACAAAGTCACAATTTACAAAGTCACAATTTACAAAGTTACAATTTACAAAGTTACAATTTACAAAGTCACAATTTACAAAGTCACAATTTACAAAGTCACAATTTACAAAGTCACAATTTACAAAGTCACAATTTACAAAGTCACAATTTATTAAGTCACAATTTACAAAGTCACAATTTACAAAGTCACAATTTACAAAGTCACAATTTACAAAGTCACAATTTACAAAGTCACAATTTACAAAGCCACAATTTACAAAGCCACAATTTACAAAGTCACAATTTACAACGTCACAATTTACAATGCCCCAATTTACAAAGTCACAATTTACAAAGTCACAATTTACAAAGTCACAATTTACAAAGACACAATTTACAAAGTCACAATTTACAAAGTCATAATTTACAAAGTCACAATTTACAATGCCTGAATTTACAAAGTCACAATTTACAAAGTCACAATTTACAAAGCCACAATTTACAAAGCCACAATTTAGAAAGTCACAATTTACAAAGTCACAATTTACAAAGTCACAATTTACAAAGTCACAATTTACAAAGTCACAATTTACAATGCCTCAATTTACAAAGTCACAATTTACAAAGTCACAATTTACAAAGTCACAATTTACAATGCCTGAATTTACAAAGTCACAATTTACAAAGACACAATTTACAAAGTCACAATTTACAAAGTCACAATTTACAAAGTCATAATTTACAATGTCTGAATTTACAAAATCACAATTTGCAAAGTCACAATTTACAAAGTCACAATTTACAAAGCCACAATTTACAAAGTCACAATTTACAAAGTCACAATTTACAATGCCTCAATTTACAATGCCTCAATTTACAAAGTCACAATTTACAAAGTCACAATTTACAAAGTCACAATTTACAATGCCTGAATTTACAAAGTCACAATTTACAAAGTCACAATTTACAAAGACACAATTTACAAAGTCACAATTTACAAAGTCACAATTTACAAAGTCATAATTTACAATGTCTGAATTTCCAAAATCACAATTTACAAAGTCACAATTTACAAAGCCACAATTTACAAAGCCACAATTTACAAAGCCACAATTTACAAAGTCACAATTTACAAAGTCACAATTTACAAAGTCACAATTTACAATGCCTCAATTTACAAAGTCAAAATTTACAAAGTCACAATTTACAAAGCCACAATTTACAAAGTCACAATTTACAAATCACAGTTTACAATGCCTGAATTTACAAAGTCACAATTTACAAAGTCACAATTTACAAAGTCACAATTTACAAATCACAATTTACAAAGTCACAATTTACAAAGTCACAATTTACAAAGCCACAATTTACAAAGCCACAATTTACAATTCACAATTTACAAAGTCACAATTTACAAAGTCAGAATTTACAAAGCCACTGTGACTTTGTAAATGGTACAAGTCGGACAGAAAAGTCGTCATAAGCTTTTCTCTCTAATGTGCTAGTTATTTGAGTATACTGAGAAATACATAAGTGATGTAAACAGATGTATAATTTTGTTTACCAAACCTTGGCAAGTGTAAACTACTGGAGTGAGTGTGGGATAGTAGGGATAGAAGGAAGATGGGATATGATGGATAGAAGGGATAGAAGGTCTTTGAAACACAAGGAATGAAAAAAGGAATGTGAGATTGGAAGATGGGCAGAAGGAAAGCAAGTGGGATAGAACGAAGGAAAGACGATATAAGGGAGAAGGGATATAAGGAAGAACAGAATGAGGGAACAGGAGATAGGATGTAAATAAAAAAAGTTCAATGACTGAATTATTTCTCTTGATTTCTAATTTACTCTCAAGGATTTTGCTTATATCTCTCTTCCCATTTTTTTTATACACAGTGTTTGACAAGTTTATGAGCGAGGAAAAATATTTTTTTGCCTCTTATTCAATTTCAATGGAATTTTTACTATGATTTAAGCAGCATTTGAAACCTTAAAAGACAGACAGACAAAAAATAAATGTAACCCCTATGTTATAGGGCATCAATCTCTTTTATACAAAATTGGTAAGACGTACAATGTTCTAGTTGACATCAGATGAAAGATAAAGGGCCAGATATTATATTTCAGGGTAATTTGAGCGAAATGTCAATAGATTGCATAAAAAAATGCTGAAGTTTTATTTAATGATTATTTTTGGAGAAAAAACCAGTACAAGCAAAATATCACAAATCAACCAAGAAATTACATAGAACCATCATTCCTGCATAACGTGTGCAAAAATCATGACACTCCTATAAATACTTTTCGCAAAAAATGGAAAATGAGGTCAATAACTTATTCCTGAGTAAGACGCAAATTCTGTTCTGTGAAAGTCTACGGTCACGGCGCGCCACATTTCAGTATGTTGGATAACTTATGTGATAAACACTGGCGACTGAACTACACTCTGTGTACTGGCGACTGAACTACACTCTGTGTACTGGCGACTGAACTACACTCTGTGTACTGGCGACTGAACTACACTCTGCGTACTGGCGACTGAACTACACTCTGCATACTGGCGACTGAACTACACTCTGTGTACTGGCGACTGAACTACACTCTGCGTACTGGCGACTGAACTACACTCTGCATACTGGCGACTGAACTACACTCTGCATACTGGCGACTGAACTACACTCTGTGTACTGGCGACTGAACTACACTCTGCGTACTGGCGACTGAACTACACTCTGCATACTGGCGACTGAACTACACTCTGTGTACTGGCGACTGAACTACACTATGTGTACTGGCGACTGAACTACACTCTGTGTACTGGCGACTGAACTACACTCTGTGTACTGGCGACTGAACTACACTCTGTGTACTGGCGACTGAACTACACTCTGTGTACTGGCGACTGAACTACACTCTGCGTACTGGCGACTGAACTACACTCTGTGTACTGGCGACTGAACTACACTCTGTGTACTGGCGACTGAACTACACTCTGCATACTGGCGACTGAACTACACTCTGTGTACTGGCGACTGAACTACACTCTGTGTACTGGCGACTGAACTACACTCTGCGTACTGGCGACTGAACTACACTCTGTGTACTGGCGACTGAACTACACTCTGTGTACTGGCGACTGAACTACACTCTGTGTACTGGCGACTGAACTACACTCTGTGTACTGGCGACTGAACTACACTCTGTGTACTGGCGACTGAACTACACTCTGTGTACTGGCGACTGAACTACACTCTGTGTACTGGCGACTGAACTACACTCTGTGTACTGGCGACTGAACTACACTCCTCAGAGAAGCTCCCATGTAGAGTCTTTACAATGATTATTATTATAATCACAGGGAAACGCTAAACCCGTTGGGTTATGAGCGCATGTGGGGGGAATAGAAGGTATTCAAGGCTCAATTCAGGGAACTGGAGCACAGATCCAATTCCCTTGATCAAGAGCCCCCCACCAGCATCAAGGAACCTCCCTTGAGGGGAATTAGAAGGAAACATTCATAAAAATCGTAATTTTTAAGTAAAAAATATATACACTAATTGGCATCGTATCTTGATGACAGCAAGACCATAAAAATTATATTTTCGGAAAAAGATATTTAGAAATATGATAGACACAAGGTGATGGCATCAACATGTTGCCAGAATTATGCACTATTTTTCCGTAAGAAAACATTTTTTCCATAATTTTCAGCTTTCCGTTTTTTTTTATCTTTCCTGGAACCTTCCTCCTCTCTCCCCCTTAAGGATTCCTAACTTTATTGGCAAGCTAAGAGCTGTTACCTGCATCAGCTCATTTGAAAGCATTTTTATTGTTATGAGACATACAAGTAGGGAACAGGATGAAGTTGAAGGCCCCATTCTCTCTCTCTCTCTCTCTCTCTCTCTCTCTCTCTCTCTCTCTCTCTCTCTCTCTCTCTCTCTCTCTCTCTCTCTCTCTCTCTCTCTCTCTCTCTCTCTCTCTCTCTCTCTCTCTCTCTCTCTCTCTCTCTCTCTCTCTCTCTCTCTCTCTCTCTCTCTCTCTCTCTCTCTCTCTCCCCCTCTCTCTCTCTCTCTCTCTCTCTCTCTCTCTCCCCCCTCTCTCTCTCTCTCTCTCTCTCTCATCCTTTACCTTCCCTTCTTTAACATCCCCTCTCTCTCTCTCTCTCCTTTGAGCACTTTACTAGTCCTCTGTTCTTCACTTTACGTACGCCATATATCTCTTTGCTAGTCTCCTCTCCTTCCCCTCTTCCTACCTCAGTTACCATTCCTTGCTTCATCATTCATTTATCTTTTTCATGTCTTTCATTCTCTTTCTCATTCCCATCACTTTTTCTCCCAAGCAAGTTTATCCTAACCTTCTTCCAACCCGCACACGTCATATACACTAACCACGTATATACATTAGAAATGTATACATGTGCAGTGATCAGGAGTTTGTGTAGCGACTCCTGGCAAGTGTGAGAGCAGCGGCGCATCTCCGACTTCCGAGCAGACTTGCGGTTCCTTGTAATTTATTGGCAGTGGTAATGCACTGTGATGCTGTGTCTACCTCCAGGAGCGAATTTACTCAAACACGGCTCGCTCCCACACTAGACTTTTCATAAAACACAAACGTGGGCGAGCACACACACAAATTATATATATATATATATATATATATATATATATATATATATATATATATATATATATATATATATATATATATATATATATATATATATGTGCAAATGAATATGTAAAAGTGGTCAATTAGCAAAAACTCATTTAAAATTAAGTCCTTTCTAAAATTTTCTCTTATACGTTTAAAGATATATTTTTTTTATTAATGTTGATGTAAAAATTAATAATTTTGCACCAAAAGGAACTTAGAAAACTTACCTAACCTTATTATAACAAGCACAATTTATTTTAGCTTAACCCAACTAAATATATTTTATATTTGTTTACAATAATTTAATACTAAACAAACACAGTGAAATATATTTTTTTCGTTAGGTTCAGAATGATTTTGGCGAAATTATTGCATACACAAATTTTCACTTGTCCTATATGGGAAGATGAGCGTTGCTATTTAAGCCAAGATCGCAAGTTCTGCCTATTCCATTGACATTATATATATTTATATATATATATATATAATATATATATATATATATATATATATATATATATATATATATATATATATATATTATATATATATGTGTGTGTGTGTGTGTGTCTGTGTATATATAATATTATTGTAACCACGAACGAGTGGTATTGATCAATAACAACAATGCGCTAGCCAAGGATTCGAACCCATGTTGTACTGGCCTGCCTCATGGTAAGCGAGAACCACATGACGCTTTAAACCACAGGACCATCCAACCCTACAAGAATGGTGCAGCCAGCACACAGCTAGCTGTTGGGCCGCCATCCCAGGGCATACGGAGGTGTGGGAACTTCTAAGTTAACAGGGATGACAATGAAATTCCTAATTCCAGTGTAATAAAAAAAATATTTCTGATGGGAAGTGTTCTTTTTGTTATGGATTGGGCACTGTATGGCTGCCACTTGCAATTTTTTTAACCAATTTTTTGAAAAAACAAAAACAAAAGAAGATCCCACACCTCCGTGTGCCCTGGGATGGCGGCCCAACAGCTAGCTGTGTGCTGGCTGCACCATTCTTGTAGGGTTGGGTGGTCCTGTGGTTTAAAGTGTCATGTGGTTCTCGCTTACCATGAGGCAGGACAGTACAACATGGGTTCGAATCCTTGGCTAGCGCAGTGTTATATATATATATATATATATATATATTAAGAGGTCAACTGTTTCTCGTGATCTTCCTGATGTATATGTCGTGCCGAATAGGTAAAATTTGCTATTTTGGCTTAAATAGCAACGCTCTTCTTGCCGAGTAAGGCAAGCGAAAATTTATGTATGCAGTAATTTTGCAAAAATCATTCTGAACCTTCCAAAAAATATATATTTCATTGTGGTTATTATTAAATTGTAAGCTTATTCAAAATACGTATTTGGATTCAGCTAAATTAAATTGCGCTTGTTATAATAAGGTCAAGTATGTTTTCTAAGGTTCTTTTGGTACAAAATAATTAATTTTTACATTAACATAAATGAAAAAAAAATATATATCTTTAAACGTAGAAGATAAAATTTTAGGACAACTTTAAACTAGTTCTTGCTAATTGACCAATTTTACCAATTCTGCACGACATATATATATACATAAAGGATTCGAACCCACACTCCTAGTATCAACTATAGGCCCCTACACCATCGTGGTGGAAGGATAGATGGAGGGAGGATATGAAATATATTACAAACACAGGTAATGAATGGCCTGTGAGACCTGGTCGTAATGGGAACTGAAACAAACTCTGCAGTAGACTATGATGTACATTTTGCCGTCACCCACTGCATACAGATATATACACTATGTACAATATGTACAGAGAGAATAATAATAAGTGTGCACCACGGTCACAGATGGCAAAGTAGAAGCCAGAGAGAGTGTACCGTACTCAACCAGCAGGTAGGCAAGTCAGCCAATGCTTACCACAGTGAACCACGTTGCTTTAGCTTTGGTGGGCTCGCCTGTGATTGGTTAATGAGCCAAGGTACTGATTTAACGACGGGTACCCTATCCATTGTTATACCCTTAGCACCTGATTTGCTGGTTGGGAGGGTAGTTGGTGGGAGGGGAGGTGGTGGGAGGGTTGATGTTGGAAAGGTAGGTGGTGGGAGGAGAGGTGGTAGGAGGGTTAATGTTGGAAAGGTAGGTGATGGGAGGGGAGGTGGTGGGAGGGGAGGTGGTGGGAGGGGAGGTGGTGGGAGGGGAGGTGGTGGGAGGGGAGGTGGTGGGAGTGGAGGTGGTGTGAAGGGAGGTGGTGGGAGGGGAGGTGGTGGGAGGGTTGATGTTGGAAGGGTAGGTGGTGGGAGGGGAGGTGGTGGGAGAGGAAAAAGTATAGATGAAAAAAGGGAAATAAATAGAAAATAAAGAATGATCGAGGGAAAGAGGAAGGGATAAAAAAGCGTGTATAATAGAAGGAAGAAAAGACCGAAGGCAGTAGAGTGGGATACATGGAAGGGATAGATGGAAGGAGGGAGAGCGAATGAGAGACAGAAGAAAGTAGTTTGGGATAGAAACAGAATAGGATAAATGGGAAGAATAAAAAAAAATAGAAGAGTTGTGAAATAGGTATAAGGAGGATAGATGGAGCGATATAAGGAGGATAGATGAAGCGATATAAGGAGGATAAATGGAGCGATATAAAGAGTGTGAGAAAGATGGAAAAGATAGATGGAAGGAGGTATAGAACTAATGTGGGAGAAAAGGAATGAGTGATAAAAAGAGGAGTAATAGAAGGAAGTAAAGGAGAGGCCGATCAAAGGAAGAAGGGATAGTGGGAGGGCGTAGGGGGATGAAGGGATAGATGAAGAGTGGAATAGGAGGAACAAATGGAAAGAGAAACAGAGAAAGGAGTAGATGAAGGAGGGACAGAAGGAGGAATAGAAGGAAGGAAAGTGGGATAGAACGAAGGAGAGTGGAAAGGAAGAAGGAAGAAGAGGTATAAGGAAGGAAGGAACAGAAGAAGATGGGATGTAATAAGAGGAAGTCTTGATAACTTTACTTTCAATCTTTCTTTTCTTTCCTTTTCTTTTTCTCTTCTACTCCCTCATTCCCTCCTTTCTCTTCTCTTCTCCTTTTCCTCTCTCTCCTCCCATTCTTCCGTCTCCTCCATTTCCCACTTCTCCTAATCCTTCCTTTCCTCTGTTTCTCCCTTCCTCTATTCCTCCTCCTCCTTCGTTCTCTCTTCTTCCATTCCTTCCTCTCCTCCATTTCTCTCTTCTCCCATTCCTCCATTTCTCAGCTTTTCTCTTCTCTTGTTACTCCATCTCCTCTCATCTCCATTTCCCTCTACGTATTCCTCCCTCATCTTCACTCCCCCCATCCCAACTCCTGCCTTCTCTCTCCCTCCATCTTTCTTTCTCACTTTTCCCTCTCTCTCTCCTTCATGGTTAACGATCTTACTCGTTGTTTGTCATCGTTAGTAGAGGCTCGTTAGTGCCCCTTGAACCAAATTGTTATTCTCATCTTTCATCTCCACTTTATTCACATTATTGCCCTGTTTCTCACTTCCTCTTTGTTTCCTGTTTTTTCCATGTGTTTTTCTCTTAATTTTCTTCTCTGTTGCCTCTCTTCCTTTCGTTTAATTTATAGTATATAAACAGAAGACTGGAAGAGGGTTCGAACCTGGTTCATGTAGCAGATACAGCGCTGTAACCATTAAGGACACGTTGAATCCCGGTTAACATGTTTATATATATATAATATAACATATATATATATATATATATATATATATATATATATATATATATATATATATATATATGTCGTGCCGAATAGGCAGAACTTGCGATCTTGGCTTAAATAGCAACGTTCATCTTGCCATATAGAACAAGTGAAAATTTGTGTATGCAATAATTTCGCCAAAATCATTCTGAACCTAACGAAAAAAATATATTTGATTGTGTTTGTTAAGTATTAAATTATTGTAAACGTATTTAAAATATATTTAGTTGGGTTAGGCTAAAATAAATTACTCTTGTTATAATAAGGTTAGGTAAGTTTTCTAAGTTCCTTTTGGTGCAAAATTAAAAAATTTTACATCAACATTAATTAAAAAAATATATCTTTAAACGTATAAGAGAAAATTTTAGAAAGGACTTAATTTTAAATGAGTTCTTGCTAATTGACCAGTTTTACATATTCGGCACGACATATATATATATATATATTTTTTTTTTTATTTTTTTTATTATCACACTGGCCGAGTCCCACCAAGGCAGGGTGGCCACCAAGGCAGGGTGGCCCACCAAGGCAGGGTGGCCCACCAAGGCAGGGTGGTCCACCAAGGCAGGGTGGCCCACCAAGGCAGGGTGGTCCACCAAGGCAGGGTGGCCCACCAAGGCAGGGTGGCCCACCAAGGCAGGGTGGCCCACCGAAGGCAGGGTGGCCCACTGAAGGCAGGGGTGGCCCACCAAGGCAGGGTGGCCCACCCAAGGCAGGAGGGTGGCCCACCGAGCAGGGGTGGCCCACCAAGGCAGGGTGGCCCACTAAGGCAGGGTGGCCCACCAAGGAGAGGCAGGGTGGCCCACCAAGGCAGGGTGGCCCACGAAGGCAGGGTGACCCGAAAAGAAAAAACTTTCACCATCATTCACTCCATCACCGTCTTGCCAGAAGGGTGCTTTACACTACAGTTTTTAAACTGCAACATTACTACCCCTCCTTCAGAGTGCAGGCACTGTACTTCCCATCTCCAGGACTCAAGTCCGGCCTGCCGGTTTCCCTGAACCCCTTCATAAATGTTACTTTGCTCACACTCCAACAGCACGTCAAGTATTAAAAACCATTTGTCTCCATTCACTCCTATCAAACACGCTCATGCATGCCTGCTGGAAGTCCAAGCCCCTCGCACACAAAACCTCCTTTACCCCCTCCCTCCAACCTTTCCTAGGCCGATCCCATACCCCTGCCTTCCTTCCACTACTGACTGATACACTCTTGAAGTCACTGTTTCGCTCCATTCTCTCTACATGTCCGAACCACCTCAACAACCCTTCCTCAGCCCTCTGGACAACAGTTTTGGTAATCCCGCACCTCCTCCTAACTTCCAAACTACGAATTCTCTGCATTATATTCACACCACACATTGCCCTCAGACATGACATCTCCACTGCCTCCAGCCTTCTCCTCGCTACAACATTCATCACCCATGCTTCACACCCATATAAGAGCGTTGGTAAAACTATACTCTCATACATTCCCTCTTTGCCTCCAAGGACAAAGTTCTTTGTCTCCACAGACTCCTAAGTGCACCACTCACTCTTTTTCCCTCATCAATTCTATGATTCACCTCATCTTTCATAGACCCATCCGCTGACACGTCCACTCCCAAATATCTGAATACATTCACCTCCTCCATACTCTCTCCCTCCAATCTGATATCCAATCTTTCATCACCTAATCTTTTTGTTATCCTCATAACCTTACTCTTTCCTGTATTCACCTTTAATTTTCTTCTTTTGCACACCCTACCAAATTCATCCACCAATCTCTGCAACATCTCTTCAGAATCTCCCAAGAGCACAGTGTCATCAGCAAAGAGCAGCTGTGACAACTCCCACTTTGTGTGTGATTCTTTATCTTTTAACTCCACGCCTCTTGCCAAGACCCTCACATTTACTACTCTTACAACCCCATCTATAAATATATTAAACAACCACGGTGACATCACACATCCTTGTCTAAGGCCTACTTTTACTGGGAAATAATTTCCCTCTTTCCTACATACTCTAACTTGAGCCTCACTATCCTCGTAAAAACTCTTCACTGCTTTCAGTAACCTACCTCCTACACCATACACTTGCAACATCTGCCACATTGCCCGCCTATCCACCCTGTCATACGCCTTTTCCAAATCCATAAATGCCACAAAGACCTCTTTAGCCTTATCTAAATACTGTTCACTTATATGTTTCACTGTAAACACCTGGTCCACACACCCCCTACCTTTCCTAAAGCCTCCTTGTTCATCTGCTATCCTATTCTCCGTCTTACTCTTAATTCTTTCAATAATAACTCTACCATACACTTTACCAAGTATACTCAACAGACTTATACCCCTATAATTTTTGCACTCTCTTTTATCCCCTTTGCCTTTATACAAAGGAACTATGCATGTTCTCTGCCAATCCCTAGGTACCTTACGCTCTTCCATACATTTATTAAATAATTTCATCAACCACTCCAAAACTATATCCCCACCTGCTTTTAACATTTCTATCTTTATCCCATCAATCCCGGCTGCCTTACCCCCTTTCATTTTACCTACTGCCTCACGAACTTCCCCCACACTCACAACTGGCTCTTCCTCACTCCTACAAGATGTTATTCCTCCTTGCCCTATACACGAAATCACAGCTTCCCTATCTTCATCAACATTTAACAATTCCTCAAAATATTCCCTCCATCTTATATATATATGTCGTGCCGAATAGGCAGAATTTGCGATCTTGGCTTAAATAGCAACGCTCATCTTGCCGTATAGGACAAGTGAAAATTTGTGTATGCAATAATTACGCCAAAATCATTCTGAACCTAAAGAAAAAAACATATTTCACTGTGTTTGTTTAGTATTAAATTATTGTAAACAAATCTAAAATATATTTAGTTGGGTTAGGCTAAAATAAATTGTTTTTGTTATAATAAGGTTAGGTAAGTTTTCTAAGATTCTTTTGGTGCAAAATTATAAATTTTTACATCAACATTAATGAAAAAAATATATCTTTAAGCGTATAAGAGAAAATTTCAGAAAGGAATAAATTTTAAATGAGTTCTTGCTAATTGACCAGTTTTACATATTTGGCACGATATATATATATATATATATATATATATATATATATATATATATATATATATATATATATATATATATATATATATATATATATATATTAATATATGGGATGGGGTCCACCTCTGGTGTAAATTGTGGGACCCATAGCCTCGGAGAAGTGGATAAAAAGGCTTCAAGGAAGAATATTTGGATGTCTTCCTGAAGCCATTCGAATATTCCACTTCCCCTACCACCCCATCTTTTAAACTATTTTTTTTTACCAATAGGAATATTTTATTACATAATATGGTACAGAAGATTTAAGAGATACATTGTTGATATAAAGGTGACATATACGGTACATGTTGTTACGTGTGTATCACCGATTATAAGGCGAAAATCTCATCCAGCTCCTCAGAGCTGGGGCGTGTGCCCAAAATGCAGCATGCATTACCCCTTTGAACAGCCGCACTGAGCCGCTGGAACAGAAAACTAGCTGCCCTGGGATCCCTAGTTACCCTGATGAGTCTTTTTCCCAGCTCCTTAAGGAAATTAGATGCACTCTTTCCCCATGAGCCAAGGGTCTCTGAGCCTATGGGAACAAACATATAATGGTGGGCAAGTTCTCCATATTTTCTAGATTTTTGGGACTCCCTGAAGCTGGCAGCTGCCCCTCCTTCCTCCCTGGTGTATTGGAGATAGGTATCAGCCAAGGTAGATGCACATGTATAGTCCCACACCACCTGCTTCCCATCTGTCCAGGCTTGAAGGGTGATACCATCTGGACGCTTCTGGCTGCCATCAGATCTGCATAGTTGGGGTGGCTCCCTTACTGCTGGGCATCCAGCTGTTGTGAGGCTCCTCTTGATAATGTTATTAACCTCCTCATGTCTTGCAATCTTTCCCTCGGATTTACGGCACACAAGACCATGGTACCCGAATCGGTCTGCTGCTTCACTGCCACAAATACACCTGTGTTCGGCGAGAATAGGGGCGGCAAGTCGAAGGGCAACACCGACTTAATTATAACAAGCGTAATTTAATTTATCCTAATCC
>NC_091390.1:5594438-5609438 GCF_038502225.1 Cherax quadricarinatus
TTTAATTTATCCTAATCCAGCTAAATATATTTTTGATAAGTTTACAATAATTTAGTAAAGAAACATGAAATATATTTTTCGTTAGGTCCAGAAAGGCTTTTTTTGCGAAATTATTGCATACACAAATTTTCACTGGCCTTATTCGGCAAGAAGAGAGTTACTATTTAAGGCAAAATCGGAAGTTTTTACCTATTCGGTACGACATATACATTGTCTACATGACTCACGAAATCGTAATGACACGATTGTAACCAAACCATACCCCGGCCGGGATTGATCTCGCGGTCAGAGTCTCAACACTCCAGACCGTCGCGTTAGCCACTAGACCAGCTAGCTGGTCTAGTGGCTAACGCGACGGTCTGGAGTTTTGAGACTCTCTGACCGCGAGTTCAATCCCGGCCGGGGTATGGATTGGTTTACATTGTCTACATGTGGGTGCTTTGCTTCACGTCCCCAGCTGACGTCTTAAGTGGTAGTGTCTTGCAATCTGTCTGGAATTTTAAGGTGTTGATAGTCTCGGAGAAACACTGTTTTAAGATGGTAATAGTCTCTAGCATCTCTGTTTCTTAAGCTGGTAGCCTCTCAGAATCTCAGTCTGGCATCTTAATGGCCTCTTAAGATGCTGCTAGCCTCTCAGAATCTCAGTCTGGCATCTTAATGGCCTCTTAAGATGCTGCTAGCCTCTCAGAATCTCAGTCTGGCATCTTAATGGCCTCTTAAGATGCTGCTAGCCTCTCAGAATCTCAGTCTGGCATCTTAATGGCCTCCTAAGATGCTGCTAGCCTCTCAGAATCTCAGTCTGGCATCTTAATGTAACTCTTAAGATGCTGCTATCCTCTCAGAATCTCAGTCTGGCATCTTAATGGCCTCTTAAGATGCTGGTAGCCTCTCAGAATCTCAGTCTGGCATCTTAAGATGCTAGTGGCCTCTCAATCACAGTCTAGCATCTCAAGATGCTGGTAGCCTCTACCAATCACAATCTGGCATCTTAAGATGCTGGTAGCTTCTCAATCTCAGTCTGGCATCATAAGATGCTATCCTCTCAGAATCTCAGTCTAGCATTTAAGGATGCTGGTATCCTCTCAGAATCTCAGTCTGGCATCTCAAGATGGTAGTAGTCTCTTGGCGTCCCAGTTTGGCATCTTACGACGCTGGCAGTCAGCATCTCTGGCGCCTGGGAATCTCCTCCCAAGAGGATTTCATCCTATCATCCTCTCCACGACAGCGTGAGAGTTTAATGTCCACCAGGACTGCCTTTCCTTCCTGGGGAGCAACCAAGTAGTCCTGCTGCTTGTCATGGGCTATCCAAAGGATATCCAGGTCTGGCTCCTCAGAGCATGGCCAGCATTCTTTGGGTATCCTCCAAAAGCGAGTCCGTATATCAAGAGAGTGAAGGAACTCGCTAGAGTGGAAGAGCCAAGCTGCCTCCCTCTTACACCCAGGAAAATCATTGTGTGTGTTTTGATTTTTTCGTCAAAAATTTTAGTATTGTCTTGAAGATGCACCTTTAACGAAGAAGGTACTTCCTGAAGGTGAAGGAGGTACTTCCTGAAGGTGAAGGAGGTACTTCCTGAAGGTGAAGGAGGTACTTCCTGAAGGTGAAGGAGGTACTTCCTGAAGGTGAAGGAGGTACTTCCTGAAGGTGAAGGAGGTACTTCCTGAAGGTGAAGGAGGTACTTCCTGAAGGTGAAGGAGGTACTTCCTGAAGGTGAAGGAGGTACTTCCTGAAGGTGAAGGAGGTACTTCCTGAAGGTGAAGGAGGTACTTCCTGAAGGTGAAGGAGGTACTTCCTGAAGGTGAAGGAGGTACTTCCTGAAGGTGAAGGAGGTACTTCCTGAAGGTGAAGGAGGTACTTCCTGAAGGTGAAGGAGGTACTTCCTGAAGGTGAAGGAGGTACTTCCTGAAAGTTACGGAGGTACTTCCTGAAGGTGAAGGAGGTACTTCCTGAAGGTGAAGGAGGTACTTCCTGAAGGTGAAGGAGGTACTTCCTGAAGGTGAAGGAGGTACTTCCTGAAGGTGAAGGAGGTACTTCCTGAAGGTGAAGGAGGTACTTCCTGAAGGTGAAGGAGGTACTTCCTGAAGGTGAAGGAGGTACTTCCTGAAGGTGAAGGAGGTACTTCCTGAAGGTGAAGGAGGTACTTCCTGAAGGTGAAGGAGGTACTTCCTGAAGGTGAAGGAGGTACTTCCTGAAGGTGAAGGAGGTACTTCCTGAAGGTGAAGGAGGTACTTCCTGAAGGTGAAGGAGGTACTTCCTGAAGGTGAAGGAGGTACTTCCTGAAGGTGAAGGAGGTACTTCCTGAAGGTGAAGGAGGTACTTCCTGAAGGTGAAGGAGGTACTTCCTGAAGGTGAAGGAGGTACTTCCTGAAGGTGAAGGAGGTACTTCCTGAAGGTGAAGGAGGTACTTCCTGAAGGTGAAGGAGGTACTTCCTGAAGGTGAAGGAGGTACTTCCTGAAGGTGAAGGAGGTACTTCCTGAAGGTGAAGGAGGTACTTCCTGAAGGTGAAGGAGGTACTTCCTGAAGGTGAAGGAGGTACTTCCTGAAGGTGAAGGAGGTACTTCCTGAAGGTGAAGGAGGTACTTCCTGAAGGTGAAGGAGGTACTTCCTGAAGGTGAAGGAGGTACTTCCTGAAGGTGAAGGAGGTACTTCCTGAAGGTGAAGGAGGTACTTCCTGAAGGTGAAGGAGGTACTTCCTGAAGGTGAAGGAGGTACTTCCTGAAGGTGAAGGAGGTACTTCCTGAAGGTGAAGGAGGTACTTCCTGAAGGTGAAGGAGGTACTTCCTGAAGGTGAAGGAGGTACTTCCTGAAGGTGAAGGAGGTACTTCCTGAAGGTGAAGGAGGTACTTCCTGAAGGTGAAGGAGGTACTTCCTGAAGGTGAAGGAGGTACTTCCTGAAGGTGAAGGAGGTACTTCCTGAAGGTGAAGGAGGTACTTCCTGAAGGTGAAGGAGGTACTTCCTGAAGGTGAAGGAGGTACTTCCTGAAGGTGAAGGAGGTACTTCCTGAAGGTGAAGGAGGTACTTCCTGAAGGTGAAGGAGGTACTTCCTGAAGGTGAAGGAGGTACTTCCTGAAGGTGAAGGAGGTACTTCCTGAAGGTGAAGGAGGTACTTCCTGAAGGTGAAGGAGGTACTTCCTGAAGGTGAAGGAGGTACTTCCTGAAGGTGAAGGAGGTACTTCCTGAAGGTGAAGGAGGTACTTCCGGAAGGTGAAAGGTACTTCCTGAAGGTGAAGGAGGTACTTCCTGAAGGTGAAGGAGGTACTTCCTGAAGGTGAAGGAGGTACTTCCTGAAGGTGAAGGAGGTACTTCCTGAAGGTGAAGGAGGTACTTCCTGAAGGTGAAGGAGGTACTTCCTGAAGGTGAAGGAGGTACTTCCTGAAGGTGAAGGAGGTACTTCCTGAAGGTGAAGGAGGTACTTCCTGAAGGTGAAGGAGGTACTTCCTGAAGGTGAAGGAGGTACTTCCTGAAGTGAAGGAGGTACTTCCTGAAGGTGAAGGAGGTACTTCCTTCCTGAAGGTGAAGGAGGTACTTCCTGAAGGTGAAGGAGGTACTTCCTGAAGGTGAAGGAGGTACTTCCTGAAGGTGAAGGAGGTACTTCCTGAAGGTGAAGGAGGTACTTCCTGAAGGTGAAGGAGGTACTTCCTGAAGGTGAAGGAGGTACTTCCTGAAGGTGAAGGAGGTACTTCCTGAAGGTGAAGGAGGTACTTCCTGAAGGTGAAGGAGGTACTTCCTGAAGGTGAAGGAGGTACTTCCTGAAGGTGAAGGAGGTACTTCCTGAAGGTGAAGGAGGTACTTCCTGAAGGTGAAGGAGGTACTTCCTGAAGGTGAAGGAGGTACTTCCTGAAGGTGAAGGAGGTACTTCCTGAAGGTGAAGGAGGTACTTCCTGAAGGTGAAGGAGGTACTTCCTGAAGGTGAAGGAGGTACTTCCTGAAGGTGAAGGAGGTACTTCCTGAAGGTGAAGGAGGTACTTCCTGAAGGTGAAGGAGGTACTTCCTGAAGGTGAAGGAGGTACTTCCTGAAGGTGAAGGAGGTACTTCCTGAAGGTGAAGGAGGTACTTCCTGAAGGTGAAGGAGGTACTTCCTGAAGGTGAAGGAGGTACTTCCTGAAGGTGAAGGAGGTACTTCCTGAAGGTGAAGGAGGTACTTCCTGAAGGTGAAGGAGGTACTTCCTGAAGGTGAAGGAGGTACTTCCTGAAGGTGAAGGAGGTACTTCCTGAAGGTGAAGGAGGTACTTCCTGAAGGTGAAGGAGGTACTTCCTGAAGGTGAAGGAGGTACTTCCTGAAGGTGAAGGAGGTACTTCCTGAAGGTGAAGGAGGTACTTCCTGAAGGTGAAGGAGGTACTTCCTGAAGGTGAAGGAGGTACTTCCTGAAGGTGAAGGAGGTACTTCCTGAAGGTGAAGGAGGTACTTCCTGAAGGTGAAGGAGGTACTTCCTGAAAGGTGAAGTGAAGGTACTTCCTGAAGGTGAAGGAGGTACTTCCTGAAGGTGAAGGAGGTACTTCCTGAAGGTGAAGGAGGTACTTCCTGAAGGTGAAGGAGGTACTTCCTGAAGGTGAAGGAGGTACTTCCTGAAGGTGAAGGAGGTACTTCCTGAAGGTGAAGGAGGTACTTCCTGAAGGTGAAGGAGGTACTTCCTGAAGGTGAAGGAGGTACTTCCTGAAGGTGAAGGAGGTACTTCCTGAAGGTGAAGGAGGTACTTCCTGAAGGTGAAGGAGGTACTTCCTGAAGGTGAAGGAGGTACTTCCTGAAGGTGAAGGAGGTACTTCCTGAAGGTGAAGGAGGTACTTCCTGAAGGTGAAGGAGGTACTTCCTGAAGGTGAAGGAGGTACTTCCTGAAGGTGAAGGTGAAGGAGGTTCTTCCTGAAGGTGAAGGAGGTACTTCCTGAAGGTGAAGGAGGTACTTCCTGAAGGTGAAGGAGGTACTTCCTGAAGGTGAAGGAGGTACTTCCTGAAGGTGAAGGAGGTACTTCCTGAAGGTGAAGGAGGTACTTCCTGAAGGTGAAGGAGGTACTTCCTGAAGGTGAAGGAGGTACTTCCTGAAGGTGAAGGAGGTACTTCCTGAAGGTGAAGGAGGTACTTCCTGAAGGTGAAGGAGGTACTTCCTGAAGGTGAAGGAGGTACTTCCTGAAGGTGAAGGAGGTACTTCCTGAAGGTGAAGGAGGTACTTCCTGAAGGTGAAGGAGGTACTTCCTGAAGGTGAACTAGGAACTTCCTGAAGGTGAAGGAGGTACTTCCTGAAGGTGAAGGAGGTACTTCCTGAAGGTGAAGGAGGTACTTCCTGAAGGTGAAGGAGGTACTTCCTGAAGGTGAAGGAGGTACTTCCTGAAGGTGAAGGAGGTACTTCCTGAAGGTGAAGGAGGTACTTCCTGAAGGTGAAGGAGGTACTTCCTGAAGGTGAAGGAGGTACTTCCTGAAGGTGAAGGAGGTACTTCCTGAAGGTGAAGGAGGTACTTCCTGAAGGTGAAGGAGGTACTTCCTGAAGGTGAAGGAGGTACTTCCTGAAGGTGAAGGAGGTACTTCCTGAAGGTGAAGGAGGTACTTCCTGAAGGTGAAGGAGGTACTTCCTGAAGGTGAAGGAGGTACTTCCTGAAGGTGAAGGTGAAGGAGGTACTTCCTGAAGGTGTAGGAGGTACTTCCTGAAGGTGAAGGAGGTACTTCCTGAAGGTGAAGGAGGTACTTCCTGAAGGTGAAGGAGGTACTTCCTGAAGGTGAAGGAGGTACTTCCTGAAGGTGAAGGAGGTACTTCCTGAAGGTGAAGGAGGTACTTCCTGAAGGTGAAGGAGGTACTTCCTGAAGGTGAAGGAGGTACTTCCTGAAGGTGAAGGAGGTACTTCCTGAAGGTGAAGGAGGTACTTCCTGAAGGTGAAGAAGGTACTTCCTGAAGGTGAGGTACTTCCTGAAGAAGGTACTTCCTGAAGGTGAAGGAGGTACTTGCTGAAGGTGAAGGAGGTACTTCCTGAAGGTGAAGGAGGTACTTCCTGAAGGTGAAGGAGGTACTTCCTGAAGGTGAAGGAGGTACTTCCTGAAGGTGAAGGAGGTACTTCCTGAAGGTGAAGGAGGTACTTCCTGAAGGTGAAGGAGGTACTTCCTTTAGGTGAAGGAGGTACTTCCTGAAGGTGAAGGAGGTACTTCCTGAAGGTGAAGGAGGTACTTCCTGAAGGTGAAGGAGGTACTTCCTGAAGGTGAAGGAGGTACTTCCTGAAGGTGAAGGAGGTACTTCCTGAAGGTGAAGGAGGTACTTCCTGAAGGTGAAGGAGGTACTTCCTGAAGGTGAAGGAGGTACTTCCTGAAGGTGAAGGAGGTACTTCCTGAAGGTGAAGGAGGTACTTCCTGAAGGTGAAGGAGGTACTTCCTGAAGGTGAAGGAGGTACTTCCTGAAGGTGAAGGAGGTACTTCCTGAAGGTGAAGGAGGTACTTCCTGAAGGTGAAGGAGGTACTTCCTGAAGGTGAAGGAGGTACTTCCTGAAGGTGAAGGAGGTACTTCCTGAAGGTGAAGGAGGTACTTCCTGAAGGTGAAGGAGGTACTTCCTGAAGGTGAAGGAGGTACTTCCTGAAGGTGAAGGAGGTACTTCCTGAAGGTGAAGGAGGTACTTCCTGAAGGTGAAGGAGGTACTTCCTGAAGGTGAAGGTGAAGGAGGTACTTCCTGAAGGTGAAGGAGGTACTTCCTGAAGGTGAAGGAGGTACTTCCTGAAGGTGAAGGAGGTACTTCCTGAAGGTGAAGGACTTCCTGAAGGTGAAGGAGGTTCTTCTGAAGGTGAAGGAGGTACTTCCTGAAGGTGAAGGAGGTACTTCCTGAAGGTGAAGGAGGTACTTCCTGAAGGTGAAGGAGGTACTTCCTGAAGGTGAAGGAGGTACTTCCTGAAGGTGAAGGAGGTACTTCCTGAAGGTGAAGGAGGTACTTCCTGAAGGTGAAGGAGGTACTTCCTGAAGGTGAAGGAGGTACTTCCTGAAGGTGAAGGAGGTACTTCCTGAAGGTGAAGGAGGTACTTCCTGAAGGTGAAGGAGGTACTTCCTGAAGGTGAAGGAGGTACTTCCTGAAGGTGAAGGAGGTACTTCCTGAAGGTGAAGGAGGTACTTCCTGAAGGTGAAGGAGGTACTTCCTGAAGGTGAAGGAGGTACTTCCTGAAGGTGAAGGAGGTACTTCCTGAAAGGTACTTCCTGAAGGTGAAGGAGGTACTTCCTGAAGGTGAAGGAGGTACTTCCTGAAGGTGAAGGAGGTACTTCCTGAAGGTGAAGGAGGTACTTCCTGAAGGTGAAGGAGGTACTTCCTGAAGGTGAAGGAGGTACTTCCTGAAGGTGAAAGGTGAAGGTGAAGGAGGTACTTCCTGAAGGTGAAGGAGGTACTTCCTGAAGGTGAAGGAGGTACTTCCTGAAGGTGAAGGAGGTACTTCCTGAAGGTGAAGGAGGTACTTCACGAAGGTGAAGGAGGTACTTCCTGAAGGTGAAGGAGGTACTTCCTGAAGGTGAAGGAGGTACTTCCTGAAGGTGAAGGAGGTACTTCCTGAAGGTGAAGGAGGTACTTCCTGAAGGTGAAGGAGGTACTTCCTGAAGGTGAAGGAGGTACTTCCTGAAGGTGAAGGAGGTACTTCCTGAAGGTGAAGGAGGTACTTCCTGAAGGTGAAGGAGGTACTTCCTGAAGGTGAAGGAGGTACTTCCTGAAGGTGAAGGAGGTACTTCCTGAAGGTGAAGGAGGTACTTCCTGAAGGTGAAGGAGGTACTTCCTGAAGGTGAAGGAGGTACTTCCTGAAGGTGAAGGAGGTACTTCCTGAAGGTGAAGGAGGTACTTCCTGAAGGTGAAGGAGGTACTTCCTGAAGGTGAAGGAGGTACTTCCTGAAGGTGAAGGAGGTACTTCCTGAAGGTGAAGGAGGTACTTCCTGAAGGTGAAGGAGGTACTTCCTGAAGGTGAAGGAGGTACTTCCTGAAGGTGAAGGAGGTACTTCCTGAAGGTGAAGGAGGTACTTCCTGAAGGTGAAGGAGGTACTTCCTGAAGGTGAAGGAGGTACTTCCTGAAGGTGAAGGAGGTACTTCCTGAAGGTGAAGGAGGTACTTCCTGAAGGTGAAGGAGGTACTTCCTGAAGGTGAAGGAGGTACTTCCTGAAGGTGAAGGAGGTACTTCCTGAAGGTGAAGGAGGTACTTCCTGAAGGTGAAGGAGGTACTTCCTGAAGGTGAAGGAGGTACTTCCTGAAGGTGAAGGAGGTACTTCCTGAAGGTGAAGGAGGTACTTCCTGAAGGTGAAGGAGGTACTTCCTGAAGGTGAAGGAAGGTACTTCCTGAAGGTGAAGGAGGTACTTCCTGAAGGTGAAGGAGGTACTTCCTGAAGGTGAAGGAGGTACTTCCTGAAGGTACTTGAAGGAGGTACTTCCTGAAGGTGAAGGAGGTACTTCCTGAAGGTGAAGGAGGTACTTCCTGAAGGTGAAGGAGGTACTTCCTGAAGGTGAAGGAGGTACTTCCTGAAGGTGAAGGAGGTACTTCCTGAAGGTGAAGGAGGTACTTCCTGAAGGTGAAGGAGGTACTTCCTGAAGGTGAAGGAGGTACTTCCTGAAGGTGAAGGAGGTACTTCCTGAAGGTGAAGGAGGTACTTCCTGAAGGTGAAGGAGGTACTTCCTGAAGGTGAAGGAGGTACTTCCTGAAGGTGAAGGAGGTACTTCCTGAAGGTGAAGGAGGTACTTCCTGAAGGTGAAGGAGGTACTTCCTGAAGGTGAAGGAGGTACTTCCTGAAGGTGAAGGAGGTACTTCCTGAAGGTGAAGGAGGTACTTCCTGTAGGTGTCCTTCCTGAAGGTGAAGGAGGTACTTCCTGAAGGTGAAGGAGGTACTTCCTGAAGGTGAAGGAGGTACTTCCTGAAAGGTGAAGGAGGTACTTCCTGAAGGTGAAGGAGGTACTTCCTGAAGGTGAAGGAGGTACTTCCTGAAGGTGAAGGAGGTACTTCCTGAAGGTGAAGGAGGTACTTCCTGAAGGTGAAGGAGGTACTTCCTGAAGGTGAAGGAGGTACTTCCTGAAGGTGAAGGAGGTACTTCCTGAAGGTGAAGGAGGAACTTCCTGAAGGTGAAGGAGGTACTTCCTGAAGGTGAAGGAGGTACTTCCTGAAGGTGAAGGAGGTACTTCCTGAAGGTGAAGGAGGTACTTCCTGAAGGTGAAGGAGGAACTTCCTGAAGGTGAAGGAGGTACTTCCTGAAGGTGAAGAAGGTACTTCCTGAAGGTGAAGGAGGTACTTCCTGAAGGTGAAGGAGGTACTTCCTGAAGGTGAAGGAGGTACTTCCTGAAGGTGAAGAAGGTACTTCCTGAAGGTGAAGGAGGTACTTCCTGAAGGTGAAGGAGGTACTTCCTGAAGGTGAAGGAGGTACTTCCTGAAGGTGAAGGAGGTACTTCCTGAAGGTGAAGGAGGTACTTCCTGAAGGTGAAGGAGGTACTTCCTGAAGGTGAAGGAGGTACTTCCTGAAGGTGAAGGAGGTACTTCCTGAAGGTGAAGGAGGTACTTCCTGAAGGTGAAGGAGGTACTTCCTGAAGGTGAAGGAGGTACTTCCTGAAGGTGAAGGAGGTACTTCCTGAAGGTGAAGGAGGTACTTCCTGAAGGTGAAGGAGGTACTTCCTGAAGGTGAAGGAGGTACTTCCTGAAGGTGAAGGAGGTACTTCCTGAAGGTGAAGGAGGTACTTCCTGAAGGTGAAGGAGGTACTTCCTGAAGGTGAAGGAGGTACTTCCTGAAGGTGAAGGAGGTACTTCCTGAAGGTGAAGGAGGTACTTCCTGAAGGTGAAGGAGGTACTTCCTGAAGGTGAAGGAGGTACTTCCTGAAGGTGAAGGAGGAACTTCCTGAAGGTGAAGGAGGTACTTCCTGAAGGTGAAGGAGGTACTTCCTGAAGGTGAAGGAGGTACTTCCTGAAGGTAAAGGAGGTACTTCCTGAAGGTGAAGGAGGTACTTCCTGAAGGTGAAGGAGGTACTTCCTGAAGGTGAAGGAGGTACTTCCTGAAGGTGAAGGAGGTACTTCACGAAGGAATACTTATAGTGGAATGGTTTGTTAAATACTATACGGCATGATACCACAGCCGGTCATCTCTAAGAGCCGGTCATCTCTCAGAGCCGGTCATCTCTCAGAGCCGGTCATCTCTCAGAGCCGGTCATCTCTTAGAGCCGTTCATCTCTCAACTTCAGGCTCCTCATTCCATCAAAGACTCAATTTCGAAACGGCTTATTCAATCGGCTCCACATTTTGATCAATTAACACCAAATGACGGTCTATAGAACTGACTTGTACAGGAGTCTCTTATTTTTATGTACATTCTCAAATTTTTAAGGAAGATGACTTCAAAAATCTTTTTTGACAGACTTCAAAATTCCAGGTATTACCTACTGATACATACAGTATATGTGTATTACCTACTGATACATACAGTATATGTGTATTTCTTACTGATACATACAGTATATGTGTATGTATTACCTACTGATACATACAGTATATGTGTATGTATTACCTACTGATACATACAGTATATGTGTATTACCTACTGATACATACAGTATATGTGTATGTATTACTTACTGATACATGCAGTATACGTGTATGTATTACCTACTGATACATACAGTATATGTGTATGTATTACCTACTGATACATACAGTATATGTGTATTACCTACTGATACATACAGTATATGTGTATTACCTACTGATACATACAGTATATGTGTATTACCTACTGATACATACAGTATATGTGTATTACCTACTGATACATACAGTATATGTGTATGTATTACCTACTGATACATACAGTATATGTGTATGTATTACCTACTGATACATACAGTATATGTGTATGTATTACCTACTGATACATACAGTATATGTGTATGTATTACCTACTGATACATACAGTATATGTGTATGTATTACCTACTGATACATACAGTATATGTGTATGTATTACCTACTGATACATACAGTATATGTGTATGTATTACCTACTGATACATACAGTATATGTGTATGTATTACCTACTGATACATGCAGTATACGTGTATGTATTTCCTACTGATACATACAGTATATGTGTATGTATTACCTACTGATACATACAGTATATGTGTATGTATTACCTACTGATACATACAGTATATGTGTATGTATTACCTACTGATACATACAGTATATGTGTACTTACTGATACATATATGTGTATGTATTACCTACTGATACATACAGTATATGTGTATGTATTACCTACTGATACATACAGTATATGTGTATGTATTACCTACTGATACATACAGTATATGTGTATGTATTACCTACTGATACATACAGTATATGTGTATGTATTACCTACTGATACATACAGTATATGTGTATGTATTACCTACTGATACATACAGTATATGTGTATTACCTACTGATACATACAGTATATGTGTATGTATTACCTACTGATACATACAGTATATGTGTATGTATTACCTACTGATACATACAGTATATGTGTATGTATTACCTACTGATACATACAGTATATGTGTATTACCTACTGATACATACAGTATATGTGTATGTATTACCTACTGATACATACAGTATATGTGTATGTATTACCTACTGATTACCTTCTGATACATACAGTATATGTGTATGTTTTACCTACTGATACATACAGTATATGTGTATTACTACTACTACAGTATATACATACATACAGTATATGTGTATGTATTACCTACTGATACATACAGTATATGTGTATTACCTACTGATACATACAGTATATGTGTATGTATTACCTACTGATACATACAGTATATGTGTATTTCTTACTGATACATACAGTATATGTGTATGTATTACCTACTGATACATACAGTATATGTGTATGTATTACCTACTGATACATACAGTATATGTGTATGTATTACCTACTGATACATACAGTATATGTGTATGTATTACCTACTGATACATACAGTATATGTGTATGTATTACCTACTGATACATACAGTATATGTGTATGTATTACCTACTGATACATACAGTATATGTGTATGTATTACCTACTGATACATACAGTATATGTGTATTTCTTACTGATACATACAGTATATGTGTATGTATTACCTACTGATACATACAGTATATGTGTATGTATTACCTACTGATACATACAGTATATGTGTATGTATTACCTACTGATACATACAGTATATGTGTATGTATTACCTACTGATACATACAGTATATGTGTATGTATTACCTACTGATACATACAGTATATGTGTATGTATTACCTACTGATACATACAGTATACAGTATACTTGTATGTATTACCTACTGATACATACAGTATATGTGTATGTATTACCTACTGATACATACAGTATATGTGTATGTATTACCTACTGATACATACAGTATATGTGTATGTATTACCTACTGATACATACAGTATATGTGTATTACCTACTGATACATACAGTATATGTGTATGTATTACCTACTGATACATACAGTATATGTGTATGTATTACCTACTGATACATACAGTATATGTGTATGTATTACCTACTGATACATACAGTATATGTGTATGTATTACCTACTGATACATACAGTATATGTGTATGTATTACCTACTGATACATACAGTATATGTGTATTACCTATGATACATACCAACTGATACATACAGTATATGTGTATGTATTACCTACTGATACATACAGTATATGTGTATGTATTACCTACTGATACATACAGTATATGTGTATGTATTACCTACTGATACATACAGTATATGTGTATGTATTACCTACTGATACATACAGTATATGTGTATTACCTACTGATACATACAGTATATGTGTATGTATTACCTACTGATACATACAGTATATGTGTATGTATTACCTACTGATACATACAGTATATGTGTATGTATTACCTACTGATACATACAGTATATGTGTATGTATTACCTACTGATACATACAGTATATGTGTATGTATTACCTACTGATACATACAGTATATGTGTATGTATTACCTACTGATACATACAGTATATGTGTATGTATTACCTACTGATACATACAGTATATGTGTATGTATTACCTACTGATACATACAGTATATGTGTATGTATTACCTACTGATACATACAGTATATGTGTATGTATTACCTACTGATACATACAGTATATGTGTATGTATTACCTACTGATACATACAGTATATGTGTATGTATTACCTACTGATACATACAGTATATGTGTATGTATTACCTACTGATACATACAGTATATGTGTATGTATTACCTACTGATACATACAGTATATGTGTATGTATTACCTACTGATACATACAGTATATGTGTATGTATTACCTACTGATACATACAGTATATGTGTATGTATTACCTACTGATACATACAGTATATGTGTATGTATTACCTACTGATACATACAGTATATGTGTATGTATTACCTACTGATACATACAGTATATGTGTATGTATTACCTACTGATACATACAGTATATGTGTATGTATTACCTACTGATACATACAGTATATGTGTATTACCTACTGATACATACAGTATATGTGTATGTATTACCTACTGATACATACAGTATATGTGTATGTATTACCTACTGATACATACAGTATATGTGTATGTATTACCTACTGATACATACAGTATATGTGTATGTATTACCTACTGATACATACAGTATATGTGTATTACCTACTGATACATACAGTATATGTGTATGTATTACCTACTGATACATACAGTATATGTGTATGTATTACCTACTGATACATACAGTATATGTGTGATACATACAGTATATGTGTATGTATTACCTACTGATACATACAGTATATGTGTATGTATTACCTACTGATACATACAGTATATGTGTATGTATTACCTACTGATACATACAGTATATGTGTATTACCTACTGATACATACAGTATATGTGTATTACCTACTGATACATACAGTATATGTGTATTACCTACTGACATACAGTATATGTGTATGTATTACCTTCTGATACATACAGTATATGTGTATGTATTACCTACTGATACATAAAGTATATGTGTATTACCTACTGATACATACAGTATATGTGTATGTATTACCTACTGATACATACAGTATATGTGTATGTATTACCTACTGATACATACAGTATATGTGTATGTATTACCTACTGATACATACAGTATATGTGTATGTATTACCTACTGATACATACAGTATATGTGTATGTATTACCTACTGATACATACAGTATATGTGTATGTATTACCTACTGATACATACAGTAACTTTGTTTGTATTACCTACTGATACATACAGTATATGTGTATGTATTACCTACTGATACATACAGTATATGTGTATGTATTACCTACTGATACATACAGTATATGTGTATGTATTACCTACTGATACATACAGTATATGTGTATGTATTACCTACTGATACATACAGTATATGTGTATGTATTACCTACTGAGACATACAGTATATGTGTATGTATTACCTACTGATACATACAGTATATGTGTATGTATTACCTACTGATACATACAGTATACGTGTATGTATTTCCTACTGATACATACAGTATACATGTATTTCCTACTGATACATACAGTATACATGTATTTCCTACTGATACGTACAGTATACTTGTATGTATTACCTACTGATACATACAGTATATGTGTATGTATTACCTTCTGATACATACAGTATATGTGTATGTATTACCTACTGATACATACAGTATATGTGTATGTATTACCTACTGATACATACAGTATATGTGTATGTATTACCTACTGATACATACAGTATATGTGTATGTATTACCTACTGATACATACAGTATATGTGTATGTATTACCTACTGATACATACAGTATATGTGTATGTATTACCTACTGATACATACAGTATATGTGTATTACCTACTGATACATACA
>NC_091390.1:5619438-5624438 GCF_038502225.1 Cherax quadricarinatus
TGTGTGTGTGTGTGTTTGTGTGTGTGTGTGTACTCACCTAGTTGTACTCACCTAGTTGAGGTTGCGGGGGTCGAGTCCGAGCTCCTGGCCCCGCCTCTTCACTGATCGCTACTAGGTCACTCTCCCTGAACCGTGAGCTTTATCATACCTCTGCTTAAATCTATGTATGGATCCTGCCTCCACTACATCGCTTCCCAAACTGTTCCACTTACTGACTACTCTGTGGCTGAAGAAATACTTCCTAACATCCCTGTGATTCATCTGTGTCTTCAACTTCCAACTGTGTCCCCTTGTTACTGTGTCCAATCTCAGGAACATCTCACTATTTTGTATGTCGTTATCATGTCCCTCCTATCTCTCCTGTCGTCCAGTGTCATCAGGTTGATTTCCCTTAACCTCTCCTCGTAGGACATACCTCTTAGCTCTGGGACTAGTCTTGTTGCAAACCTTTGCACTTTCTCTAGTTTCTTTACGTGCTTGGCTAGGTGTGGGTTCCAAACTGGTGCCGCATACTCCAATATGGGCCTAACGTACACGGTGTACAGGGTCCTGAACGATTCCTTATTAAGATGTCGGAATGCTGTTTTGAGGTTTGCTAGGCGCCCATATGCTGCAGCAGTTATTTGGTTGATGTGCGCTTCAGATGTGCCTGGTGTTATGCTCACCCCAAGATCTTTTTCCTTCAGTGAGGTTTGTAGTCTCAGGCCCCCTAGACTGTACTCCGTCTGCGGTCTTCTTTGCCCATCCCCAATCTTCATGACTTTGCTCTTGGTGGGATTGAACTCCAGGAGCCAATTGCTGTAACAGGTCTGCCGCCTGCCCAGATCCCTTTGTAGTTCTGCCTGGTCTTCGATCGAGTGAATTCTTCTCATCAACTTCACGTCATCTGCAAACAGGGACACCTCAGAGTCTATTCCTTCCGTCATGTCGTTCACAAATACCAGAAACAGCACTGGTCCTAGGACTGACCCCTGCGGGACCCCGCTGGTCACAGGTGACTCTCTCGCCACGTCATGACTCGCTGCTGTCTTCTGACAAGTATTCCCTGATCCATTGTAGTGCCTTCCCTGTTATCCCTGCTTGGTCCTCCAGTTTTTGCACCAATCTCTTGTGTGGAACTGTGTCAAACGCCTTCTTGCAGTCCAAGAAAATGCAATCCACCCACCCCTCTCTCTCTTGTCTTACTGCTGTCACCATGTCATAGAACTCCAGTAGGTTTGTGACACAGGATTTCCCGTCCCTGAAACCATGTTGGCTGCTGTTGATGAGATCGTTCCTTTCTAGGTGTTCCACCACTCTTCTCCTGATAATCTTCTCCATGATTTTGCATACTATACATGTCAGTGACACTGGTCTGTAGTTTAATGCTTCATGTCTGTCTCCTTTTTTAAAGATTGGGACTACATTTGCTGTCTTCCATGCCTCAGGCAATCTCCCTGTTTCGATAGATGTATTGAATATTGTTGTTAGGGGTACACATAGCGCCTCTGCTCCCTCTCTCAATACCCATGGGGAGATGTTATCTGGCCCCATTGCCTTTGAGGTATCTAGCTCACTCAGAAGCCTCTTCACTTCTTCCTCGGTTGTGTGCACTGTGTCCAGCACTTGATGTGCCCCACCTCTCCGTCTTTCTGGAGTCCCTTCTGTCTCCTCTGTGAACACTTCTTTGAATCTCTTGTTGAGTTCTTCACATACTTCACGGTCATTTCTTGTTGTCTCTCCTCCTTCCTTCCTTAGCCTGATTACCTGGTCCTTGACTGTTGTTTTCCTCCTGATGTGGCTGTACAACAGTTTCGGGTCAGATTTGGCTTTCGCTGCTATGTCATTTTCATATTGCCTTTGGGCCTCCCTTCTTATCTGTGCATATTCGTTTCTGGCTCTACGACTGTTCTCCTTATTCTCCTGGGTCCTTTGCCTTCTATATTTCTTCCATTCCCTAGCACACTTGGTTTTTGCCTCCCTGCACCTTTGGGTAAACCATGGGCTCATCCTGGCTTTTTCATTATTCCTGTTACCCTTGGGTACAAACCTCTCCTCAGCCTCCTTGCATTTTGTTGCTACATATTCCATCATCTCATTAACTGGCTTCCCTGCCAGTTCTCTGTCCCACTGAACCCCGTTCAGGTAGTTCCTCATTCCTGTGTAGTCCCCTTTCTTGTAGTTTGGCTTCATTCGTCCTGGCCTTCCTGCTTCTCCCTCCACTTGTAGCTCTACTGTGTATTCGAAGCTTAAAACCACATGGTCACTGGCCCCAAGGGGTCTTCCATATGTGATGTCCTCGATATCTGCACTACTCAAGGTGAATACTAAGTCCAGCCTTGCTGGTTCATCCTCTCCTCTCTCTCTTGTAGTGTCCCTTACGTGTTGGCACATGAAGTTTTCCAGTACCACCTCCATCATCTTAGCCCTCCATGTATCTTGGCCCCCATGTGGGTCCAAGTTCTCCCAATCGATCTCCTTGTGGTTAAAGTCACCCATGATCAGGAGCTTTGCCCTGCATGCATGAGCTCTTCTGGCCACTCTAGCCAGTGTGTCAACCATCGCTCTATTGCTCTCGTCGTACTCTTGCCTTGGCCTTCTGCTGTTCTGTGGTGGGTTATACATCACTGCTATTACCACCTTGGGACCTCCAGAGTGAAGTGTTCCCGCTATGTAATCACTTTCTTCTCCGCTGTCTCCTCTCTCCAGCTCATCTAAATTCCAGCGATTTTTGATCAGCAACGCCACTCCTCCACCCCCCCCCTGTTCCCTCTGTCTTTCCTCAGGATTTGGTATCCCGTTGGAAAGATGGCATCTGTTATCATACCTGTAAGCTTGGTTTCTGTGAGAGCTATGATGTCCGGTGATGCTTCTTTGACTCTTTCATGCCACTCCTCCCACTTATTTGTTATTCCATTAGCGTTTGTGTACCATACCTTCAGTTTCCTTTCCAACACTGTGGTTTGGGGGGCCTGTGAGGGTGGGAGACCTGGTGGCATACTGTGGGATTCTATAGCTCGGTGTTGGGTGGAAGCTGTTGGTATGGACTGTAATGTGTGTTGGGATGGTGTGATAGGTTGAATGGTTCTGAGAATAGTTGTGAGTGTGCTTGCCCTTGCTGTTCTGTTCTGTTCTGTGTGTGTGTGTGTGTGTGTGTGTGTGTGTGTGTGTGTGTGTGTGTGTGTGGGTAATGTGTGCGCGTGTGTGTGTATGTATGTGTGTGTGTATGTACTCACCTAGTTGTACTCACCTAGTTGAGGTTGCGGGGGTCGAGTCCGAGCTCCTGGCCCCGCCTCTTCACTGATCGCTACTAGGTCACTCTCCCTGAGCCGTGAGCTTTATCATACCTCTGCTTAAAGCTATGTATGGATCCTGCCTCCACTACATCGCTTCCCAAACTATTCCACTTACTGACTACTCTGTGGCTTAAGAAATACTTCCTAACATCCCTGTGATTCATCTGTGTCTTCAGCTTCCAACTGTGTCCCCTTGTTACTGTGTCCAATCTCTGGAACATCCTGTCTTTGTCCACCTTGTCAATTCCTCTCAGTATTTTGTATGTCGTTATCATGTCCCCCCTATCTCTCCTGTCCTCCAGTGTCGTCAGGTTGATTTCCCTTAACCTCTCCTCGTAGGACATACCTCTTAGCTCTGGGACTAGTCTTGTTGCAAACCTTTGCACTTTCTCTAGTTTCTTTACGTGCTTGGCTAGGTGTGGGTTCCAAACTGGTGCCGCATACCCCAATATGGGCCTTACGTACACGGTGTACAGGGTCCTGAACGATTCCTTATTAAGATGTCGGAATGCTGTTCTGAGGTTTGCTAGGCGCCCATATGCTGCAGCAGTTATTTGGTTGATGTGCGCTTCAGGGATGTGCCTGGTGTTATACTCACCCCAAGATCTTTTTCCTTGAGTGAGGTTTGTAGTCTCTGACCCCCTAGACTGTACTCCGTCTGCGGCCTTCTTTGCCCTTCCCCAATCTTCATGACTTTGCACTTGGTGGGATTGAACTCCAGGAGCCAATTGCTGGACCAGGTCTGCAGCCTGTCCAGATCCCTTTGTAGTTCTGCCTGGTCTTCGATCGAGTGTATTGTTCTCATCAACTTCACGTCATCTGCAAACAGGGACACCTCCGAGTCTATTCCTTCCGTCATGTCGTTCACAAATACCAGAAACAGCACTGGTCCTAGGACTGACCCCTGCGGGACCCCGCTGGTCACAGGTGCCCACTCTGACACCTCGCCACGTACCATGACTCGCTGCTGTCTTCCTGACAAGTATTCCCTGATCCATTGTAGTGCCTTCCCTGTTATCCCTGCTTGGTCCTCCAGTTTTTGCACCAATCTCTTGTGTGGAACTGTGTCAAACGCCTTCTTGCAGTCCAAGAAAATGCAATCCACCCACCCCTCTCTCTCTTGTCTTACTGCTGTCACCATGTCATAGAACTCCAGTAGGTTTGTGACACAGGATTTCCCGTCCCTGAAACCATGCTGGCTGCTGTTGATGAGATCATTCCTTTCTAGGTGTTCCTCCACTCTTCTCCTGATAATCTTCTCCATGATTTTGCATACTATACATGTCAGTGACACTGGTCTGTAGTTTAATGCTTCATGTCTGTCTCCTTTTTTAAAGATTGGGACTACATTTGCTGTCTTCCATGCCTCAGGCAATCTCCCTGTTTCGATAGATGTATTGAATATTGTTGTTAGGGGTACACATAGCGCCTCTGCTCCCTCTCTCAATACCCATGGGGAGATGTTATCTGGCCCCATTGCCTTTGAGGTATCTAGCTCACTCAGAAGCCTCTTCACTTCTTCCTCGGTTGTGTGCACTGTGTCCAGCACTTGGTGGTGTGCCCCACCTCTCCTTCTTTCTGGAGTCCCTTCTGTCTCCTCTGTGAACACTTCTTTGAATCTCTTGTCGAGTTCTTCACATACTTCACGGTCATTTCCTGTTGTCTCTCCTCCTTCCTTCCTTAGCCTGATTACCTGGTCCTTGACTGTTGTTTTCCTCCTGATGT
>NC_091390.1:5629438-5641938 GCF_038502225.1 Cherax quadricarinatus
GGTGTGTGATGGTTGCTTTGGATTGTTCAGTTGCCTTGGGGGTGTCGTGGCTGGAGTCCTTCTGCAGGTGTTTCTGGGGGGTGTGCTTGTCCTTCCACCTGTTCCTGGGTTATTCTGCTCTCCTTTTTCATTTCCTCCCATTCCTCCTTTCGATTTTGTACTCTCTCTTTCAGTATTATCCTTTCCTCCTGTGTTCTGTCTCGATCGAGGTACACGCTCATGAACTCCTGCCTGCCTCTCAGCCGTGCTTTCTCCTGCAGGATCATGGTTCGAGTTGATTCTGCCTTGAAAATTACTTTGAGAGGCCGATTCCTTTTCTTTGAGAACCACCCAATTCTCCGAAAATTTGCCACCTGGGTCATGTCTCCCTCGCCTATCACCTTCATAATACCTTCAATCGCTTTTTTCTCCTCCTGCTTTCTTTCATCGTAAGTTTCCCCTTCAGCTTTGTCTAGCCCATAGACAAAAACTGATCTCTCCCTTTCCACCTCCCATTGTGATTCCCATTGCATCCTCTGAGGTGTTTTAGTTCCTTCCCGTGGAGTGTTCCTTCAGTCCCTTCCCTAGCTGTGGCCCCTATGCTCATTGGTTTGTCCTTCCTGCTCACCTGTTCCTGGCCCCCACAAGTGTCTGGTAAGGTCCCTGCACGTGTCCTAGTTCCTTCAATATCTTCCAAACTCTCATTCTGTCCTAGTGTGCTCCCTGTCTTTGTTTTGGCCCCATGTGGGTTTGACAAGACCTCTGCATACAGTTAAGCTTCCATGTTTCCTTCAGACCCTTTGTCTGTGTCTGATGTAAACATTGCCGATGCTACTTCTGTATTATCTTTGTCTCTAGGCTGTTTCAGATTTCTCAGCTCCTCTTCTAATCTCTGTATCTTGGTTTCTGCTACTGTGGCATGTTGCTCCCACCTTCTGCATTCTGCTGCTACCCTCTCCTCCATCTTCCTTGCAAGCTCATCTAGCCTCCTTCCCCAGTCTTCCTCCCTTTTTTTGAGCTCTGCCTCCCAGTCCTTCCTCCCAGATTCGTCCATCTGGCCCTTTGTTCTCATCCTAGTTCTAGGTTGCCTCATTGCACCACAGAAGGAATGGGGAGATATGGTTAGGGGGAGGGGAATAGATGGTTAGGGGGAGTGGGGATTGATGGTTATGGGGGAGGGGGAGGATGGTTATTGGAGGGGGAGAGGTGGTTGGGGGAGGGGTTAGATGGTTTGGGGGAGGGGTTAGATGGTTTGGGGGAGGGGTAGGTGGCTAGGGGGAGGGGGAGGACGTGTTTGTGTCAAGTGTGTATGTGCTTGTGTATGTGTGCTTGTGTATGTGTGTGTGTATGTGTGGGAGAGAGAGGGATGGGATTAAGGGGGGGAGGGGGAGAGAAGGATGAGTGACCCTTAGAAGCAGGGGAGGTGTGTGTGTGTGATGGGATTAGAAGGGGAGGGGAGGGGAAAGAAGGCTGAAGGTAGAGTGACCGCTTGATAATGGGGTCCTCACAGGTGTGTGTGCATGTGTGTGCATGTGTATGTGCCTATGTGTGTATATGTGCGTGTGTGTGTGTACTTGCCTAGTAAGGGTGTGTGTGCATGTGTGTATGTGTGTGTGTGTGTGTGTGTGTGTGCATGTGTATTCGCCTAGTAGAGGTGTGTGTATGTGTGTATATGTGTGTGTGCTCGTGTGTTTGGCAGAAATTAGTACTAGGGTCTAAAGCTTCTATAAGTGTCTTCCCTTGTGTGTGTGTGTATGTGTGAGGGAGAGATGGTTAGGGGGGGTAGGGGAGGGGTTGTTGTGGTTGAAAGATCTGTTATGCCTCTCTGTCCTGTAGGCTTATATTTAGTCCCAGTTGTCTTTCCTAGTAATGCTACTCTCTCCACTTATTGCCCTTACTGGATTTAAGTATCAGTTACTGCTGGTTATTATCCTATTCCTTGCTCACATTGAGAGAGGACTTCCTAGCTTCTTAAGTATTCATACTGCTAATAACTACCGGTAGTAATACTACGTTACCCCTACGTTACCCCTCGCTAGTCTGCTCTACACCTCTCACTCTCTCGTCAACACTATCTTCACCTTATCTATGATATTTCTACCCTAATTCTGGTAATAGCTTGCAGGAGTGAGTGACCAGTATTTAACAGTGATGCAGAGACCAGAATCTGACAACTTGCAACCACAATAGGTGAGTAATACTTGCGCTGGCAGCGATGCGGTGATAGGTTGCCAGAAGCTGATGACGTAGTCGTCATACATAGGCCTTCTATCACTGTTTTGGAGATCCTTCACCCGTGATGTTTATAACCATATATGCTCATACATCCCGCATTCCTCACGTGATTTCACTTTTCATTTATGATACTATACACTTCACATTATATACACTTCACTTTATTTGAATAATGGCACGCTACTTGTTGTGACGTCACTGCGTCAGCAGGCCTACTCTGCCACTTTCCCTAATTATATGTTTTCTTTTTCTTTTCTCCTTTTGCTTATTAACGTTTTCCCTTTCACTGTATGGTGTCCCACATTTCACTTATCCAAACACTGGTAATTCTTGAACACCCGCTTCCACACTCACTTTGATCTTTGTATATTTGAATCTGTGTGGCAACAGGTGCCTACTAGCCACTAACGGTTTTGCACTTTGAAATATTAATGATTTCAGGCTTCCTCTCGACTTTTTTTTTAACTAATAACTTTAGTTATCACTCATAGGATTGTTCACTGACTTTGTCACTACCACTGATTACTGCTAGCAGTTACTGCACGCCTTAAAAACACTAAGGTTCCCGGATCCTTGTGTGTGTGTGTGTGTGTGTGTGTACTCACCTATTTGTACTCACCTATTTGTGGTTGCAGGGGTCGAGTCTTAGCTCCTGGCCCCTCCTCTTCACTGGTTGCTACTAGGTCCTCTCTCTCCCCGCTCCATGAGCTTTATCATACCTCGCCTTAAAACTATGTATGGCTCCCGCCTCCACTACGTCACTTTCTAGGCTATTCTACTGCCTGACAACTCTATGACTGAAGAAATACTTCCTAACATCCATTTGACTCGTCTGAGTCTTCAACTTCCAATTGTGACCTGTGACCTCTTGTATCTGTGTCCCCTCCATGGAACATCCTGACTTTGTCCACCTTGTCTATTCTGTGCAGTATTTTATATGTCGTTATCATGTCTCCCCTGACACTCGTGTCCTCCAGTGTCGTCAGGCCGATTTCCCTTAACCTTTCTTCATAGGACATTCCCCTTAGCTCTGGAACTAACCTTGTCGCAAACCTTTGCACTTTCTCTAATTTCTTGACGTGCTTGATCAATTGCGGGTTCCAAACAGGTGCTGCATACTCCAGTATGGGCCTGACGTACACGGTGTACAGTGTCTTGAACGATTCCTTACTAAGGTATCGGAACGCTGTTCTCAGGTTTGCCAGGCGCCCATATGCTGCAGCAGTTATCTGGTTGATGTGTGCCTCAGAAGATGTGCTCGGTGTTACACTCACGCCAAGATCTTTCTCCTTGAGCGAGGTTTGCAGTCTTTGGCCACCTAGCCGGTACTTTGTCTACGGTCTTCTGTGCCCTTCCTCGATCTTCATGACTTTGCATTTGGCAGGGTTAAATTCGAGAAGCCAGTTGCTGGACCAGGTGTCCAGCCTTTCCAGGTCTCTTTGAAGTCCTGCCTGATCCTCATCTGATTTAATTCTCATCATTAACTTCACATTATCAGCGAACAGGAACACTTCTGAGTCTAACCCTTCCATCATATCGTTCACATATACCAAAAATAGCACTGGTCCTAGGACCGACCCCTGTGGGACCCCGCTTGTCACAGGTGCCCACTGTGATACCTCATCACATATCATGACTCGTTGTCTCCCTGTAAGGTATTCTCTGATCCATTTCAGTGCCCTTCCTGTTATATGCACCTGATCCTCCAGCTTCTGCACTAATCTCTTGTGAGGAACTCTGTCAAAGGGCTTTCTTGCAGTCCAAGAAGATGCAATCAACCCACCCCTCGCTCTCGTGTCTTACTTCTGTTACTTTATCATAAAACTCCAGAAGGTTTGTGACACAGGATTTGCCTTCCATGAATCCAGTGCTGGTTGGAGTTTATACTCTTGTTCCATTCCAGGTGCTCCACCACTCTCCTCCTGATAATCTTCTCCATAACTTTGCATACTATACACGTCAGTGACACAGGTCTATAGCTTAGTGCCTCTTTTCTGTCTCCTTTTTTAAAAATGGGAACTACATTTGCCGTCTTCCATACCTCAGGTAGTGGCCCAGTTTCCAGGGATGTGTTGAAGATTGTGGTAAGTGGCACACACAGCATATCCGCTCCCTCTCTAAGGACCCACGGGAGATGTCCGGTCCCATTGCCTTTGAGGTATCGATGTCCCTTAGCAGCTTCTTCACCTCCTCCTTCTCATTTGTATGTATGTCATCCAACACTTGTTTGTATATTCCTTGCTGGTGTCCCCCTCTGTTCTGTCCCCCCAGAGGCCTTCCTGTCTCCACAGTAAATACTTCCTTAAATCTCATACTGAGCTCCTCACATACCTCTTGATCGTTTCTTGTGAGTTCCCCACCTTCTTTCCTCAGCCTTATCACCTGGTCTTTGACTGTTGTCTTCCACCTAATGTGGCTATACAGTGAGTGAGCCTAACCTGTGGATAGTCCTAGTGGAAGTTTCCACCTGGATTTAAGTACTAGCAAATAATACAAACTGGTTACTAAGAGGGCCCTCCACTAAGCCTCTGAGGATCTGAGTCAACTATTCCTGACTGAGGAAGAACGGCACACTGGGGGAGGCCCGAGAGTCCAGTATAAACACACAGCTTCACACGCAAACCTTCTCTTACACTATCATTTGTGAACTATGTTCCTCAGAGCCCTGGTTCTGGGTGTGTGGACTTAGTTACAACCATTCAATTCCAGTGGTGATCTCATGTTATGTCAAGGTTCAGTGTGAACTCTATCGTACTAACCCACATTGCTGATTAAGCCCCTGAGAGGGTTACTACTCTGAGCTTTTGTTCCGAGAATCCATAATCACTTTCTCATACACAAACATTCTTTATATAATACGAAATGAGTGGCACTTCCTGCACCTTGTTATGTGTAAACATATTTTTAGTGATGTCTGCACGCCAGGTCGTGTGTAAACTCTGACAATGTTTTTAGAACCACTTTGAACAGTGTTGGAACTTAGTCCGCAAAGGGAATTAGGATCTGATCTGCTTTTAGACACTGTCTTTTGATAGCTGCGTCGTGTATTTAGAATACACGACGCAGTTATTGACATACTGCAAACATAAGTTACCGAGTCTTATACATCTTGCATAACGTTGTAATGTATTTTTACACTTCGTTTTTAGCTGCATTGTATCTATTGAGATCTATGAATTGTACAAAGAAATCATCTGTAATTATTAATTATTTTAATTCTTTGATTTTGCTGTATTTCTCCCTAGATTTAAAATATTGATTTCACGATTTAAAGTGTTAAGTATGTTGGTAGAAGAGGCCATGCCAGGGAACCACCAGTTTATGATCATCTAACTGTAGTTATGGAAGGAAAGTGCTGCTCCTACTGGCAGGTCTTCAGTTTTTCCAGTAACAGAATCACAGTTATGGTCACAATGCCACTTCTCCATTTTTTACAGCAGCTTTTCTTAAAATATCCAGATTCGGGATTCTAGCGGAAATATACTTCTAGTATCAAGTCTGTATTTTATTATAGTTATTCTATATTTTAAAAAGTTTCCAGTAGTTATTACATCTAGCCTATTGGGACCTCCCTTTGCTACTTTCTTCTAGCCTCTTGGGACCTCCCTTTGCTACTTTCTTCTAGCCTCTTGGGACCTCCCTTTGCTACTTTCTTCTAGCCTCTTGGGACCTCCCTTTGCTACTTTCTTCTAGCCTCTTGGGACCTCCCTTTGCTACTTTCTTCTAGCCTCTTGGGACCTCCCTTTGCTACTTTCTTCTAGCCTATTGGGACCTCCCTTTGCTACTTTCTTCTAGCCTCTTGGGACCTCCCTTTGCTACTTTCTTCTAGCCTCTTGGGACCTCCCTTTGCTACTTTCTTCTAGCCTCTTGGGACCTCCCTTTGCTACTTTCTTCTAGCCTCTTGGGACCTCCCTTTGCTACTTTCTTCTAGCCTCTTGGGACCTCCCTTTGCTACTTTCTTCTAGCCTCTTGGGACCTCCCTTTGCTACTTTCTTCTAGCCTCTTGGGACCTCCCTTTGCTACTTTCTTCTAGCCTCTTGGGACCTCCCTTTGCTACTTTCTTCTAGCCTCTTGGGACCTCCCTTTGCTACTTTCTTCTAGCCTCTTGGGACCTCCCTTTGCCACTTTCTTTTGCCACTTTCTTCTAGCCTCTTGGGACCTCCCTTTGCCACTTTCTTCTAGCCTCTTGGGACCTCCCTTTGCCACTTTCTTCTAGCCTCTTGGGACCTCCCTTTGCCACTTTCTTCTAGCCTCTTGGGACCTCCCTTTGCCACTTTCTTCTAGCCTCTTGGGACCTCCCTTTGCTACTTTCTTCTAGCCTCTTGGGCCCTCCCTTTGCCACTTTCTTCTAGCCTATTGGGACCTCCCTTTGCCACTTTCTTCTAGCCTCTTGGGACCTCCCTTTGCTACTTTCTTCTAGCCTCTTGGGACCTCCCTCTTCCATTTTCTTCTAGCCTATTGGGACCTCCCTTTGCCACTTTCTTCTAGCCTCTTGGGACCTCCCTTTGCCACTTTCTTCTAGCCTCTTGGGACCTCCCTTTGCTACTTTCTTCTAGCCTCTTGGGCCCTCCCTTTGCCACTTTCTTCTAGCCTATTGGGACCTCCCTTTGCCACTTTCTTCTAGCCTCTTGGGACCTCCCTTTGCCACTTTCTTCTAGCCTCTTGGGACCTCCCTTTGCTACTTTCTTCTAGCCTCTTTGGCCCTCCCTTTGCCACTTTCTTCTAGCCTCTTGGGACCTCCCTTTGCCACTTTCTTCTAGCCTCTTGGGACCACCCTTTGCCACTTTCTTCTAGCCTCTTGGGCCCTCCCTTTGCCACTTTCTTTTAGCTTCTTCGGCCCTCCCTTTGCCACTTTCTTCTAGCCTCTTGGGACCTCCCTTTGCCACTTTCTTCTAGCCTCTTGGGCCCTCCCTTTGCCACTTTCTTCTAGCCTCTTAGGCCCTCCCTTTGCCACTTTCTTCGAGCCTCTTGGGCCCTCCCTTTGCCACTTTCTTCTAGCCTCTTGAGCCCTCACTTAACCACCTCTTCCTATTCTTTTGGGCCCTACACTACATCCTCAATATCATTCAACTTCCTTTCCACCCTCAGATTACAGAACTTGTGTGTGTGTGTGTGTGTGTGTATGTGAGAAAAAGAGAGAGACAGAGAGAGAGAGAAAGAGAGAGAGAGAAAGGGAGGGTTCCCTAGGCACCTACTTTAGCCCAAGTGCTACACTACTGGCCGGTCCTCCCCCACCAACACCTAACTTCCCACTAACTTCCACAACACAACTTTTGACGATTTAAGAGGCCGCTGGGTATTGTGGCGAGGAACCAGCCACTGGGTATTGTGGCAAGGAACCAGCCGCTGGGTATTGTGGCGAGGAACCAGTCCCTGGGTATTGTGGCAAGGAACCAGCCGCTGGGTTTTGTGGCAAGGAACCAGCCACTGGGTATTGTGGCGAGGAACCAGCCACTGGGTGTTGTGGCAAGGAACCAGCCACTGGGTATTGTGGCAAGGAACCAGCCACTGGGCATTGTGGCAAGGAACAAGCCACTGGGTATTGTGGCAAGGAACCAGTCACTGCGTACTGTGGCAAGGAACCAGCCGCTGGATATTCTGGCAAGGAACCAGTCACTGGGTATTGTGGAAAGGAACCAGCCGCTGAGTATTGTGGCAAGGAACCAGCCGTTGGGTATTGTGGCAAGGAACTAGCCACTGGGTATTGTGGCAAGGAACCAGCCACTGGGTATTGTGGCAAGGAACCAGCGGCTGGGTATTGTGGCAAGGAACCAGCCACTGGGTATTGTGGCAAGGAACCAGCCACTGGGTATTGTGGCAAGGAACCAGCCACTGGGTATTGTGGCAAGGAACCAGCCGCTGGGTATTGTGGCAAGGAACCAGCCGCTGGGTATTATGGCAAGGAAGCAGCCACTGGGTATTGTGGCAAGGAACCAGCCGCTGGGTATTGCGGCAAGGAACCAGCCACTGGGTATTGTGGCAAGGAACCAGCAACTGGGTATTATGGCAAGGAACCAGCCACTGGGTATTGTAGCAAGGAACCAGCCACTGGGTATTGAGGCAAGGAACCAGCCACTTGGTATTGTGGCTAGGAACCAGCCACTGGGTATTGTGGCAAGGAACCAGCCGCTGGATATTGTGGCAAGGAACCAGCCACTGGGTATTGTGGCGAGGAACCAGCCGCTGGGTATTGTGGCAAGGAACCAGCCGCTGGATATTGTGGCAAGGAACCAGCCACTGGGTATTGTGGCGAGGAACCAGCCGCTGGGTATTGTGGCAAGGAACCAGCCGCTGTGTATTGTGGCGTGGAACCAGCCACTGGGTATTTTGGCAAAGAACCAGCCGCTGGGTGTTGTGGCAAGGAACCAGCCGCTGGGTATTGTGGCAAGGAACCAGCCACTGGGTATTGTGGCAAGGAACCAGCCGCTGGGTATTGTGGCAAGGAACCAGCCGCTGGATATTGTGGCGAGGAACCAGCCACTGGGTATTTTGGCAAGGAACCAGCCACTGGGTATTTTGGCAAGGAACCAGCCACTGGGTATTTTGGCAAGGAACCAGCCGCTGGATATTGTGGCGAGGAACCAGCCACTGGGTATTGTGGCAAGGAACCAGCCACTGGGTATTGTGGCAAGGAACCAGCCACTGGGTATTGAGGCAAGGAACCAGCCGCTGGGTATTGTGGCAAGGAACCAGTCACTGGGTATTGGGGCAAGGAACCAGCCACTGGGTATTGTGGCAAGGAACAAGCCGCTGGGTATTGTGGCGAGGAACCAGCCACTGGGTATTGTGGCAAGGAACCAGCCACTGGGTATTGTAGCAAGGAACCAGCCGCTGGGTATTGTGGCAAGGAACCAGCCGCTGGGTATTGTGGCGAGGAACCAGCCACTGGGTATTGTGGCAAGGAACCAGCCACTGGGTATTGTAGCAAGGATCCAACCACTGGGTATTGTGGCAAGGAACCAGCCGCTGGGTATTGTGGCGAGGAACCAGCCACTGGGTATTGTGGCAAGGAACCAGCCACTGGGTATTGTGGCAAGGATCCAGCCACTGGGTATTGTGGCAAGGAACCAGCCACTGGGTATTGTGGCGAGGAACCAGCCGCTGGGTATTGTGGCGAGGAACCAGCCGCTGGGTATTGTGGCAAGGAACCAGCCACTGGGTATTGTGGCAACGAACCAGCCGCTGGGTATTGTGGCAACGAACCAGCTGCTGGGTATTGTGGCAAGGAACCAGCCACTGGGTATTGTGGCGAGGAACCAGCCACTGGGTATTGTGGCGAGGAACCAGCCACTGGGTATTGTGGCGAGGAACCAGCCGCTGGGTATTGTGGCAAGGAACCAGCCGCTGGGTATTGTGGCAAGGAACCAGCCGCTGGGTATTCTGGCAAGGAACCAGCCGCTGGGTATTGTAACAAGGAACCAGCCGCTGGGTATTGTGGCAAGGAACCAGCCGCTGGGTATTGTGGCGAGGAACCAGCCACTTGGTTTTGCGGCAAGAAACCAGCCACTGGGTATTGTGACAAGGAACCAGCCGCTGGGTATTGTGGCGAGGAACCAGCCACTGGATATTGTAACAAGGAACCAGCCGCTGGGTATTGTGGCAAGGAACCAGCCACTGGATATTGCGGCAAGGAACCAGCCACTGGGTATTGTGGCAAAGAACCAGCCGCTGGGTATTATGGCAAGGAACCAGCCACTGGGTATTGTGGCAAGGAACCAGCCACTGGGTATTGTGGCAAGGAACCAGCCACTGGGTATTGTGGCAAGGAACCAGCCACTGGGTATTGTGGCAAGGAACCAGCCACTGGGTATTGTTGCAAGGAACCAACCGCTGGGTATTGTGGCAAGGAACCAGCCACTGGATATTGTGGCAAGCAACCAGCCGCTGGGTATTGTGGCAAGGAACCAGCCACTGGGTATTGTGGCAATGAACCAGCCACTGTTTATTGTGGCGAGGAACCAGCCACTGGGTATTGTGGCAAGGAACCAGCCACTGGGTATTGTGGCAAGGAATCAGCCACTGGGTATTGTGGCAAAGAACCAGCCACTGGGTATTGTGGCAAGGAACCAGCCACTGGGTACTGTGGCAAGCAACCAGCCGCTGGGAATTGTGGCAAGGAACCAGCCAATGGGTATTGTGGCAAGGAACAAGCCACAGGGTATTGTGGCAAGGAACCAGCCACTGGGTATTGTGGCAAGGAACCAGCCACAGGGTATTGTGGCAAGGAACCAGCCACTGGGTATTGTGGCAAGGAACCAGCCACTAGGTATTGTGGCGAGGAACCAGCCACTGGGTATTGTCGCGAGGAACCAGCCACTGGGTATTGTGGCAAGGAACCAGCCACTGGGTATTGTGGCGAGGAACTAGCCACTGGGTTTTGTGGCAAGGAACCAGCCACTGGGTATTTTGGCAAGGAACCAGCCGCTGGGTATTGTGGCAAGGAACCAGCCACTGGGTATTGTGGCAAGGAACCAGCCACTGGGTATTGTGGCAAGGAACCAGCCGCTGCGTATTGTGGCAAGGAACCAGCCGCTGGGTATTGTGGCAAGGAACCAGCCGCTGGGTATTGTGGCGAGGAACCAGCCACTGGGTATTGTGGCGAGGAACCAGCCACTGGGTTTTGTGGCAAGGAACCAGCCACTGGGTATTGTGGCAAGGAACCAGCCGCTGGGTATTGTGGCAAGAAACCAGCCACTGGGTATTGTGGCAAGGAACCAGCCACTGGGTATTGCGGCAAGGAACCAGCCGCTGGGTATTGCGGCAAGGAACCAGCCACTGGGTATTGTGGCAAGGAGCCAGCCGCTGGGTATTGTGGCAAGGAACCAGCCGCTGGGTATTGTGGCGAGGAACCAGCCGCTGGGTATTGTGGCGAGGAACCAGCCACTGGGTATTGTGGAAAGGAACCAGCCGCTGGGTATTGTGGCAAGGAACCAGCCACTGGGTATTGTGGCAAGGAACCAGCCACTGGGTTTTGTGGCAAGGAACCAGCCTCTGGGTATTTTGGCAAGGAACCAGCCACTGGGTATTGTGGCAAGGAACCAGCAACTGGGTATTGTGGCAAGGAACCAGCCACTGGGTATTGTGGCAAGGAACCAGCCGCTGGGTATTGTGGCAAGGAACCAGCCACTGGGTATTGTTGCGACTAACCAGCCACTGGGTATTGTGGCGAGGAACCAGCCGCTGGGTATTGTGGCACGGAACCAGCCGCTGGGTATTGTGGCAAGGAACCAGCCGCTGGGTATTGTGGCAAGGAACCAGCCGCTGGGTATTGTGGCAAGGAACCAGCCACTGGGTATTGTGGCAAGGAACCAGCCGCTGGGTATTGTGGCGAGGAACCAGCCGCTGGGTATTGTGGCACGGAACCAGCCGCTGGGTATTGTGGCAAGGAACCAGCCGCTGGGTATTGTGGCAAGGAACCAGCCGCTGGGTATTGTGGCAAGGAACCAGCCGCTGGGTATTGTGGCAAGGAACCAGCCGCTGGGTATTGTGGCAAGGAACCAGCCGCTGGGTATTGTGGCGAGGAACCAGCCACTGAGTATTGTGCCGTGGAACCAGCCACTGGGTATTGTGGCGAGGAACCAGCCACTGAGTATTGTGGCGAGGAACGAGCCACTGAGTATTGTGCCGTGGAACCAGCCACTGGGTATTGTGCCGTGGAACCAGCCACTGGGTATTGTGCCGTGGAACCAGCCACTGGGTATTGTGCCGTGGAACCAGCCACTGGGTATTGTGCCGTGGAACCAGCCACTGGGTATTGTGCCGTTGAACCAGCCACTGGGTATTGTGGCAAGGAACCAGCCACTGGGTATTGTGCCGTGGAACCAGCCACTGGGTATTGTGCCGTGGAACCAGCCACTGGGTATTGTGCCGTGGAACCAGCCACTGGGTATTGTGCCTTGGAACCAGCCACTGGGTATTGTGCCATGGAACCAGCCACTGGGTATTGTGGCAAGGAACCAGCCACTGGGTATTGTGCCGTGGAACCAGCCACTGGGTATTGTGCCGTAGAACCAGCCACTGGGTATTGTGCCGTGGAACCAGCCACTGGGTATTGTGCCGTGGAACCAGCCACTGGGTATTGTACCGTGGAACCAGCCACTGGGTATTGTACCGTGGAACCAGGCACTGGGTATTGTACCGTGGAACCAGCCACTGGGTATTGTGCCGTGGAACCAGCCACTGGGTATTGTGCCGTGGAACCAGCCACTGGGTATTGTGCCGTGGAACCAGCCACTGGGTATTGTACCGTGGAACCAGCCACTGGGTATTGTGCCGTGGAACCAGCC
>NC_091390.1:5646938-5671938 GCF_038502225.1 Cherax quadricarinatus
TTATCCCCTCCCTCCGTCCATTACCCCTCCCCTCCGTCCATTACCCCTCCCCTCCGTCCATTACCCCCTCCCCTCCGTCCATTACCCCCTCCTCCGTCCATTACCCCTCCCCTCCGTCCATTACCCCTCCCCTCCGTCCATTACCCCCTCCCCTCCGTCCATTACCCCCTCCCCTCTGTCCATTACCCCCTCCCCTCCGTCCATTACCCCCCTCCCCTCTGTCCATTACCCCCTCCCCTCCGTCCATTACCCCCTCCCTCCGTCCATTACCCCTCCCCTCCGTCCATTACCCCCTCCCTCCGTCCATTAGCCCCTCCCTCCGTCCATTACCCCTCCTCTGTCCATTACCCCTCCCTCCGTCCATTACCCCTCCCCTCTGTCCATTACCCCCTCCCCTCCGTCCATTACCCCCCTCCCCTCCGTCCATTACCCCCTCCCCTCCGTCCATTACCCCTCCCTCCGTCCATTACCCCCTCCCCTTCGTCCATTACCCCCTCCCCTCTGTCCATTACCCCCCTCCCCTCCGTCCATTTACCCCCTCCCCTCCGTCCATTACCCCCTCCCCTCCGTCCATTAACCCCTCCCCTCCGTCCATTCCCCCCTCCCCCTCCCCTCCGTCCATTCCCCCCTCCCCCTCCCCTCCGTCCATTCCCCCCCTCCCCCCTTCCTCCAGTAACTACAAAAATACCACAATTTTTGCTTCAACTTTTAAAATCCTGTCCTGTTTTTATATTTCTTAGAAAGCGCTAAACTTGTAGGGGTCCTACAGCGCCTGAAGGTGTTGAAAGGCACCTAAGACTCTCTCTTACTCTCTTACCTAACCCTTGCTCTCTTTCTGTCCTCCTCTCTTACCTAACCCTTGCTCTCTTTCTGTCCTCCTCTCTTACCTAACCCTCGCTCTCTTTCTGTCCTCCTCTCTTACCTAACCCTTGCTCTCTTTCTGTCCTCCTCTCTTACCTAACCCTTGCTCTCTTTCTGTCCTCCTCTCTTACCTAACCCTTGCTCTCTTTCTGTCCTCCTCTCTTACCTAACCCTTGCTCTCTTTCTGTCCTCCTCTCTTACCTAACCCTTGCTCTCTTTCTGTCCTCCTCTCTTACCTAACCCTTGCTCTCTTTCTGTCCTCCTCTCTTATCTAATCCTTGCTCTCTTTCTGTCCTCCTCTCTTACCTAACCCTTGCTCTCTTTCTGTCCTCCTCTCTTACCTAATCCTTGCTCTCTTTCTGTCCTCCTCTCTTACCTAACCCTTGCTCTCTTTCTGTCCTCCTCTCTTACCTAACCCTTGCTCTCTTTCTGTCCTCCTCTCTTACCTAATCCTTGCTCTCTTTCTGTCCTCCTCTCTTACCTAACCCTTGCTCTCTTTCTGTCCTCCTCTCTTACCTAACCCTTGCTCTCTTTCTGTCCTCCTCTCTTACCTAACCCTTGCTCTCTTTCTGTCCTCCTCTCTTATCTAATCCTTGCTCTCTTTCTGTCCTCCTCTCTTACCTAACCCTTGCTCTCTTTCTGTCCTCCTCTCTTACCTAACCCTTGCTCTCTTTCTGTCCTCCTCTCTTACCTAACCCTTGCTCTCTTTCTGTCCTCCTCTCTTATCTAATCCTTGCTCTCTTTCTGTCCTCCTCTCTTACCTAACCCTTGCTCTCTTTCTGTCCTCCTCTCTTACCTAATCCTTGCTCTCTTTCTGTCCTCCTCTCTTACCTAACCCTTGCTCTCTTTCTGTCCTCCTCTCTTACCTAACCCTTGCTCTCTTTCTGTCCTCCTCTCTTACCTAATCCTTGCTCTCTTTCTGTCCTCCTCTCTTACCTAACCCTTGCTCTCTTTCTGTCCTCCTCTCTTACCTAACCCTTGCTCTCTTTCTGTCCTCCTCTCTTACCTAACCCTTGCTCTCTTTCTGTCCTCCTCTCTTATCTAATCCTTGCTCTCTTTCTGTCCTCCTCTCTTACCTAACCCTTGCTCTCTTTCTGTCCTCCTCTCTTACCTAACCCTTGCTCTCTTTCTGTCCTCCTCTCTTACCTAACCCTTGCTCTCTTTCTGTCCTCCTCTCTTACCTAACCCTTGCTCTCTTTCTGTCCTCTCTTACCTAATCCTTGTTCTCTTTCTGTCCTCTCTTACCTAATCCTTTGCTCTCTTTCTGTCCTCCTACCTTACCTAATCCTTGCTCTCTTTCTGTCCTCTCTTATCTAATCCTTGCTCTCTTTCTGTCCTCTCTTACCTAATCCTTGTTCTCTTTCTGTCCTCTCTTACCTAATCCTTGCTCTCTTTCTGTCCTCCTCTCTTACCTAATCCTTGCTCTCTTTCTGTCCTCTCTTACCTAATCCTTGCTCTCTTTCTATTCTCGTTTCTTACATCATCCTTCATTCTCGCTCCCACTCTCGCATTCACTTTATTCTCTTTCTCTTCTATTCGATGTCTTCTTTCTCTTCCTTTCTTACTCTCCCACGCTCTCTTTTCTTTCCTTTCTCTCCTCTCACTGTCTCTTCCTTGTATGTGTTCGTGGGTGTTGTGTTCTTGTGTGTGTTCGTGTGTTGTGTTCGTGTGTGTTGTATTCGTGTGCTGAGTTCGTGTATGTTGTGTTCGTGTGCGCTGTGTTCGAGTGTGTTGTGTTCGTGTGTGCTGCGTTCGTGTGTGCTGTGTTCGAGTGTGTTGTGTTCGTGTGTGCTGTGTTCGTGTGTAATGTGTCCGTGTGTGTGTTGTGTTCGTGTGTGCTGTGTTCGTGTGTGATATGTGTGTGTGTTGTGTTCGTGTGTGATATGTGTGTGTGTTGTGTTCGTGTGTGCTGTGTTCGTGTGTGCTGTATTCGTGTGTGTTGTGTTCGTGTGTATTGTGTTCGTGTGTGTTGTGTTCGTGTGTGTTGCGTTCGTGTGTGCTGTATTCGTGTGTGCTGTATTCGTGTGTGCTGTGTTCGTGTGTGTTGTGTTTGTGTGTGCTGTGTTCGTGGGTGCTGTGTTCGTGTGTGCTGTGTTCGTGTGTGCTGTGTTCGTGTGTGCTGTGTTCGTGTGTGCTGTATTCGTGTGTGCTGTATTCGTGTGTGCTGTGTTCGTGTGTGCTGTATTCGTGTGTGCTGTATTCGTGTGTGTTGTGTTTGTGTGTGCTGTGTTCGTGGGTGCTGTGTTCGTGTGTGCTGTGTTCGTGTGTGCTGTGTTCGTGTGTGTTGTGTTCGTGTGTGCTGTGTTCGTGCGTGCTGCGTTCGTGTGTATTGTGTTCGTGTGTGCTGTGTTCGTGTGTGTTGTGTTCGTGTGCGTTGTGTTCGTGTGTGCTGTGTTCGTGTGTGTTGTGTGTGTGTGTGTGTTGTGTTCGTGTGTGTTGTGTTCGTGTGTGTTGTGTTTGTGTGTGCTGTTTGTGTGTGCTGTGTTCGTGTGTGTTGTGTTCGTGTGTGCTGTGTTCGTGTGTGCTGTGCTCGTGTGCGCTGTGTTCGTGTGCGCTGTGTTCGTGTGCGCTGTGTTCGTGTGTGTTGTGTTCGTGTGTGCTGAGTGTGTGTGTGTGTTGTGTTCGTGTGTGCTGTGTTCGTGTGTGCTGTATTCGTGTGTGTTGTGTTCGTGTGTATTGTGTTCGTGTGTGTTGTGTTCGTGTGTGTGTTGTGTTCGTGTGTGCTGTGTTCGTGTGTGATATGTGTGTGTGTTGTGTTCGTGTGTGATATGTGTGTGTGTTGTGTTCGTGTGTGCTGTGTTCGTGTGTGCTGTATTCGTGTGCGCTGTGATCGTGTGTAATGTGTTCGTGTGTGCTGTGTTCGTGTGTAATGTGTCCGTGTGTGTGTTGTGTTCGTGTGTGCTGTGTTCGTGTGTGATATGTGTGTGTGTTGTGTTCGTGTGTGATATGTGTGTGTGTTGTGTTCGTGTGTGCTGTGTTCGTGTGTGCTGTATTCGTGTGTGTTGTGTTCGTGTGTATTGTGTTCGTGTGTGTTGTGTTCGTGTGTGTTGCGTTCGTGTGTGCTGTATTCGTGTGTGCTGTATTCGTGTGTGCTGTGTTCGTGTGTGCTGTATTCGTGTGTGCTGTATTCGTGTGTGTTGTGTTTGTGTGTGCTGTGTTCGTGGGTGCTGTGTTCGTGTGTGCTGTGTTCGTGTGTGCTGTGTTCGTGTGTGCTGTGTTCGTGTGTGCTGTGTTCGTGTGTGTTGTGTTCGTGTGCGTTGTGTTCGTGTGTGATGTGTGTGTGTTGTGTTCGTGTGTGCTGTGTTCGTGTGTGTGTGTTGTGTTCGTGTGTGCTGTGTTCGTGTGTAATGTGTTCGTGTGTGTGTGTTGTGTTCGTGTGTGCTGTGTTCGTGTGTGATGTGTGTGTGTTGTGTTCGTGTGTAATGTGTTCGTGTGTGTGTGTTGTGTTCGTGTGTGCTGTGTTCGTGTGTGATGTGTGTGTGTTGTGTTCGTGTGTAATGTGTTCGTGTGTGTGTGTTGTGTTCGTGTGTGCTGTGTTCGTGTGTGATGTGTGTGTGCTGTGTTCGTGTGTGATATGTGTGTGTGTTGTGTTCATGTGTACTGTGTTCGTGTGTGCTGTGTTCGTGTGTGCTGTGTTCGTGTGTGCTGTGTTCGTGTGTGTTGTGTTCGTGTGTGCTGTGTTCGTGCGTGCTGCGTTCGTGTGTATTGTGTTCGTGTGTGCTGTGTTCGTGTGTGTTGTGTTCGTGTGCGTTGTGTTCGTGTGTGCTGTGTTCGTGTGTGTTGTGTGTGTGTGTGTGTTGTGTTCGTGTGTGTTGTGTTCGTGTGTGTTGTGTTTGTGTGTGCTGTTTGTGTGTGCTGTGTTCGTGTGTGTTGTGTTCGTGTGTGCTGTGTTCGTGTGTGCTGTGCTCGTGTGCGCTGTGTTCGTGTGCGCTGTGTTCGTGTGCGCTGTGTTCGTGTGTGTTGTGTTCGTGTGTGCTGAGTGTGTGTGTGTGTTGTGTTCGTGTGTGCTGTGATCGTGTGTAATGTGTTCGCGTGTGTGTTGTGTTCGTGTGTGTGTTGTGTTCGTGTGTGTGTTGTGTTCGTGTGTGCTGTGTTCGTGTGTGATGTGTGTGTGTGCTGTGTTCGTGTGTGATGAGTGTGTGTGTTGTGTTCGTGTGTGCTGTGTTCGTGTGTGCTGTGTTCGTGTGTGCTGTATGTTTGTGTTGTGTTCGTGTGTGCTGTGCTCGTGTGTGCTACGTTCGTGTGTGCTACGTTCGTGTGTGTTGTGTTCGTGTGTTTTGTGTTCGTGTGCGACGTGTGTGTGTTGTGTTCGTGTGTGATGTGTGTGTGTGTAATGTGTGTGTGTGTTGTGTTCGTGTGTGCTGTGCTCGTGTGTGTGTTCGTGTGTGCTGTGTTCGTGTGTGCTCTGTGTGTGTGCGTGTTCGTGTGTGTTGTGTTCGTGTGCTGTGTTCGTGTGTGTTGTGTTCGTGTCTTTTGTGTTCGTGTGTTTTGTGTTCGTGTGTGTTGTGTTCGTGTGTGCTGTGTGTGTGGGTGTTGTGTTCGTGTGTGTTCGTGTGTGTGTGTTGTGTTCGTGAGTGCTGTGTTCATGTGTGTTGTGTTCGTGTGTGTTGTGTTCGTGGGTGTTGTGTTCGTGTGTGCTGTGTTCGTGTGTACTGTGTTCGTGTGTACTGTGTTCGTGTGTGCTGTGTTCGTGTGTGTTGTGTTCGTGTGTTTTGTGTTCGTGTGTGATGTGTGTGTGTTGTGTTCGTGTGTGCTGTACTCGTGTGTGTTGTGTTCGTGTGTGCTGTGTTCCTGTGTGTTGTGTTCGTGTGTGCTGTGTTCGTGGGTGTTGTGTTCGTATGTGCTGTGTTCGTGTGTACTGTGTTCGTGTGTGCTGTGTTCGTGTGTGTTGTGTTCGTGTGTGTGCTGTGTTCTTGTGTGTTCTGTGTGCTGTGTTCGTGTGTGCTGTGTTCGTGTGTGTTGTGTTCGTGTGTGTGCTGTGTTCTTGTGTGTTCTGTGTGCTGTGTTCGTGTGTGCTGTGTTCGTGTGTGCTGTGTTCGTGTGTGTTGTGTTCGTGTGTGTTGTGTTCGTGTGTGATGTGTGTGTGTTGTGTTCGTGTGTGCTGTGTTGTGTGTGCTGTGTGAGTGTGTGTTATGCTCGTGTGTGCTGTGTTCGTGTGTGCTGTGTTCGTGTGTGCTGTGTTCGTGTGTGCTGTGTTCGTGTGTGTTTTGTTCGTGTGTGTTGTGTTCGTGTGTGCTGTGTTGTGTGTGCTGTGTGAGTGTGTGTTATGCTCGTGTGTGTTGTGTTCGCGTATGTTGTGTTCGTGTGTGCTGTGTTGTGTGTGCTGTGTTCGTGTGTGCTGTGTTCGTGTGTGCTGTGTTCGTGTGTGTTGTGTTCGTGTGTGTGTGTTGTGTTCGTGTGTGTTGTGTTCGTGTGTGCTGTGTTCGTGTGTGTTGTGTTCGTGTGTGTGTGTGTGTTGTGTTCGTGTGTGTTGTGTTCGTGTGTGCTGTGTTCGTGTGTGTTGTGTTCGTGTGTGCTGTGTTCGTGTGTGTTGTGTTCGTGTGTGTTGTGTTCGTGTGTGTGTGTGTGTTGTGTTCGTGTGTGTTGTGTTCGTGTGTGCTGTGTTCGTGTGTGTTGTGTTCGTGTGTGCTGTGTTCGTGTGTGTTGTGTTCGTGTGTGTTGTGTTCGTGTGTGTTGTGTCCGCGGGTGTTGTGTTCGTGTGTGCTCTGTTCGTGTGTACTGTGTTCGTGTGTGCTGTGTTCGTGTGTACTGTGTTCGTGTGTGCTGTGTTCGTGCGTGCTGTGTTCGTGTGTGTTGTGTTCGTGTGTGTGCTGTGTTCTTGTGTGTTCTGTGTGTGCTGTGTTCTTGTGTGCTGCGTTCGTGTGTTGTGTTCGTGTGTGTTGTGTTCGTGTGTGCTGTGTTCGTGTGTGCTGTGTTCGTGTGTGCTGCGTTCGTGTGTGCTGTGTTCGTGTGTGTGTTCGTGCGTGTTGTGCTCATGTGTGCTGTGTTCGTGTGTGCTGTATTCGTGTGTGTTGTGTTCGTGCGTGTTGTGTTCGTGTGTGCTGTGTTCGTGCGTGTTGTGTTCGTGTGTGCTGTGTTCGTGTGTGCTGTGTTCGTTTGTGCTGTGTTCGAGTGTGCTGTGTTCGTGTGTGCTGTGTTCGTGTGTGCTGTGTTCGTGTGTGCTTTTTTCGTGTGTGCTGTGTTCGTGTGTGCTGTGTTCGTGTGTGCTGTGTGTTCGTGTGTGTTGTGTGTTCGTGTGTGCTGTGTTCGTGTGTGCTGTGTTCGTGTGTGCTGTGTTCGTGTGTGCTGTGTTCGTGTGTGCTGTGTTCGTGTGTGCTGTGTTCGTTTGTGCTGTGTTCGTGTGTGCTGTTTTCGTGTGTGCTGTGTTCGTGTGTGCTGTGTTCGTGTGTGCTGTGTTCGTGTGTGCTGTGTGTTCGTGTGTGTTGTGTGTTCGTGTGTGCTGTGTTCTTGTGTGCTGTGTTCGTGTGTGCTGTGTTCGTGTGTGCTGTGTTCGTGTGTGCTGTGTTCGTGTGTGCTGTGTTCGTGTGTGCTGTGTTCGTGTGTGCTGTGTTCGTGTGTGCTGTGTTCGTGTGTGCTGTGTTCGTGTGTGCTGTGTTCGTGTGTGCTGTGTTCGTGTGTGCTGTGTTCGTGTGTGCTGTGTTCGTGTGTGCTGTGTTCGTGTGTGCTGTGTTCGTGTGTGCTGTGTTCGTGTGTGCTGTGTTCGTGTGTGCTGTGTTCGTGTGTGCTGTGTTCGTGTGTGCTGTGTTCGTGTGTGCTGTGTTCGTGTGTGCTGTGTTCGTGTGTGCTGTGTTCGTGTGTGCTGTGTTCGTGTGTGCTGTGTTCGTGTGTGCTGTGTTCGTGTGTGCTGTGTTCGTGTGTGCTGTGTTCGTGTGTGCTGTGTTCGTGTGTGCTGTGTTCGTGTGTGCTGTGTTCGTGTGTGCTGTGTTCGTGTGTGCTGTGTTCGTGTGTGCTGTGTTCGTGTGTGCTGTGTTCGTGTGTGCTGTGTTCGTGTGTGCTGTGTTCGTGTGTGCTGTGTTCGTGTGTGCTGTGTTCGTGTGTGCTGTGTTCGTGTGTGCTGTGTTCGTGTGTGCTGTGTTCGTGTGTGCTGTGTTCGTGTGTGCTGTGTTCGTGTGTGCAGTTGTGTGCTGTGTTCGTGTGTGCTGTGTTCGTGTGTGCTGTGTTCGTGTGTGCTGTGTTCGTGTGTGCTGTGTTCGTGTGTGCTGTGTTCGTGTGTGCTGTGTTCGTGTGTGCTGTGTTCGTGTGTGCTGTGTTCGTGTGTGCTGTGTTCGTGTGTGCTGTGTTCGTGTGTGCTGTGTTCGTTTGTGCTGTGTTCGAGTGTGCTGTGTTCGTGTGTGCTGTGTTCGTGTGTGCTGTTTTCGTGTGTGCTGTGTTCGTGTGTGCTGTGTTCGTGTGTGTTGTGTGTTCGTGTGTGCTGTGTTCGTGTGTGCTGTGTTCTTGTGTGCTGTGTTCGTGTGTGCTGTGTTCGTGTGTGCTGTGTTCGTGTGTGCTGTGTTCGTGTGTGCTGTGTTCGTGTGTGCTGTGTTCGTGTGTGCTGTGTTCGTGTGTGCTGTGTTCGTGTGTGCTGTGTTCGTGTGTGCTGTGTTCGTGTGTGCTGTGTTCGGGTGTGCTGTGGTAGTGTGTGGTGTGTTCGTGTGTGCTGTGTTCGTGTGTGCTGTGTTCGTGTGTGCTGTGTTCGTGTGTGCTGTGTTCGTGTGTGCTGTGTTCGTGTGTGCTGTGTTCGTGTGTGCTGTGTTCGTGTGTGCTGTGTTCGTGTGTGCTGTGTTCGTGTGTGCTGTGTTCGTGTGTGCTGTGTTCGTGTGTGCTGTGTTCGTGTGTGCTGTGTTCGTGTGTGCTGTGTTCGTGTGTGCTGTGTTCGTGTGTGCTGTGTTCGTGTGTGCTGTGTTCGTGTGTGCTGTGTTCGTGTGTGCTGTGTTCGTGTGTGCTGTGTTCGTGTGTGCTGTGTTCGTGTGTGCTGTGTTCGTGTGTGCTGTTTTCGTGTGTGCTGTGTTCGTGTGTGCTGTGTTCGTGTGTGCTGTGTTCGTGTGTGCTGTGTTCGTGTGTGCTGTGTTCGTGTGTGCTGTGTTCGTGTGTGCTGTGTTCGTGTGTGCTGTGTTCGTGTGTGCTGTGTTCGTGTGTGCTGTGTTCGTGTGTGCTGTGTTCGTGTGTGCTGTGTTCGTGTGTGCTGTGTTCGTGTGTGCTGTGTTCGTGTGTGCTGTGTTCGTGTGTGCTGTGTTCGTGTGTGCTGTGTTCGTGTGTGCTGTGTTCGTGTGTGCTGTGTTCGTGTGTGCTGTGTTCGTGTGTGCTGTGTTCGTGTGTGCTGTGTTCGTGTGTGCTGTGTTCGTGTGTGCTGTGTGTTCGTGTGTGCTGTGTTCGTGTGTGCTGTGTTCGTGTGTGCTGTGTTCGTGTGTGCTGTGTTCGTGTGTGCTGTGTTCGTGTGTGCTGTGTTCGTGTGTGCTGTGTTCGTGTGTGCTGTGTTCGTGTGTGCTGTGTTCGTGTGTGCTGTGTTCGTGTGTGCTGTGTTCGTGTGTGCTGTGTTCGTGTGTGCTGTGTTCGTGTGTGCTGTGTTCGTGTGTGCTGTGTTCGTGTGTGCTGTGTTCGTGTGTGCTGTGTTCGTGTGTGCTGTGTTCGTGTGTGCTGTGTTCGTGTGTGCTGTGTTCGTGTGTGCTGTGTTCGTGTGTGCTGTGTTCGTGTGTGCTGTGTTCGTGTGTGCTGTGTTCGTGTGTGCTGTGTTCGTGTGTGCTGTGTTCGTGTGTGCTGTGTTCGTGTGTGCTGTGTTCGTGTGTGCTGTGTTCGTGTGTGCTGTGTTCGTGTGTGCTGTGTTCGTGTGTGCTGTGTTCGTGTGTGCTGTGTTCGTGTGTGCTGTGTTCGTGTGTGCTGTGTTCGTGTGTGCTGTGTTCGTGTGTGCTGTGTTCGTGTGTGCTGTGTTCGTGTGTGCTGTGTTCGTGTGTGCTGTGTTCGTTTGTGCTGTGTTCGTGTGTGCTGTGTTCGTGTGTGCTGTGTTCGTGTGTGCTGTGTTCGTGTGTGCTGTGTTCGTGTGTGCTGTGTTCGTGTGTGCTGTGTTCGTGTGTGCTGTGTTCGTGTGTGCTGTGTTCGTGTGTGCTGTGTTCGTGTGTGCTGTGTTCCCAGGGTGATGTATGGACAGCCATGGCAGGAAATAATGTTCATGTGTGATATAACGTTATTGAGACTGTCAGCTCACCCCACTCAACCCTCTCTCCGAATCACCGTCAACCTCACTGTCAATATTGAGACTGTCAGCTCACCCCACTCAACCCTCTCTCCGAATCACCGTCAACCTCACTGTCAATATTGAGACCGTCAGCTCACCCCACTCAACCCTCTCTCCGAATCACCGTCAACCTCACTGTCAATATTGAGACTGTCAGCTCACCCCACTCAACCCTCTCTCCGAATCACCGTCAACCTCACTGTCAATATTGAGACCGTCAGCTCACCCCACTCAACCCTCTCTCCGAATCACCGTCAACCTCACTGTCAATATTGAGACCGTCAGCTCACCCCACTCAACCCTCTCTCCGAATCACCGTCAACCTCACTGTCAATATTGAGACCGTCAGCTCACCCCACTCAACCCTCTCTCCGAATCACCGTCAACCTCACTGTCAATATTGAGACCGTCAGCTCACCCCACTCAACCCTCTCTCCGAATCACCGTCAACCTCACTGTCAATATTGAGACCGTCAGCTCACCCCACTCAACCCTCTCTCCGAATCACCGTCAACCTCACTGTCAATATTGAGACCGTCAGCTCACCCCACTCAACCCTCTCTCCGAATCACCGTCAACCTCACTGTCAATATTGAGACTGTCAGCTCACCCCACTCAACCCTCTCTCCGAATCACCGTCAACCTCACTGTCAATATTGAGACCGTCAGCTCACCCCACTCAACCCTCTCTCCGAATCACCGTCAACCTCACTCTTAATATTGAGACTGTCAGCTCACCCCACTCAACCCTCTCTCCGAATCACCGTCAACCTCACTGTCAATATTGAGACTGTCAGCTCACCCCACTCAACCCTCTCTCCGAATCACCGTCAACCTCACTGTCAATATTGAGACCGTCAGCTCACCCCACTCAACCCTCTCTCCGAATCACCGTCAACCTCACTCTTAATATTGAGACTGTCAGCTCACCCCACTCAACCCTCTCTCCGAATCACCGTCAACCTCACTCTTAATATTGAGACTGTCAGCTCACCCCACTCAACCCTCTCTCCGAATCACCGTCAACCTCACTGTCAATATTGAGACTGTCAGCTCACCCCACTCAACCCTCTCTCCGAATCACCGTCAACCTCACTGTCAATATTGAGACCGTCAGCTCACCCCACTCAACCCTCTCTCCGAATCACCGTCAACCTCACTCTTAATATTGAGACTGTCAGCTCACCCCACTCAACCCTCTCTCCGAATCACCGTCAACCTCACTGTCAATATTGAGACTGTCAGCTCACCCCACTCAACCCTCTCTCCGAATCACCGTCAACCTCACTGTTAATATTGAGACTGTCAGCTCACCCCACTCAACTCTCTCTCCGAATCACCGTCAACCTCACTCTTAATATTGAGACTGTCAGCTCACCCCACTCAACCCTCTCTCCGAATCACCGTCAACCTCACTGTCAATATTGAGACTGTCAGCTCACCCCACTCAACCCTCTCTCCGAATCACCGTCAACCTCACTGTCAATATTGAGACTGTCAGCTCACCCCACTCAACCCTCTCTCCGAATCACCGTCAACCTCACTGTCAATATTGAGACTGTCAGCTCACCCCACTCAACCCTCTCTCCGAATCACCGTCAACCTCACTGTCAATATTGAGACTGTCAGCTCACCCCACTCAACCCTCTCTCCGAATCACCGTCAACCTCACTGTCAATATTGAGACTGTCAGGTCAACCCACTCAACCCTCTCTCCGAATCACCGTCAACCTCACTGTCTATTTTCTTCTAGAACCCCGTTTGTCAGCCTCCTTTGTTAACCACTCCTGTCAGCCTGCCTTGTTAACCACTCCTGTCAGCCTGCCTTGTTAACCACTCCTGTCAGCCTGCCTTGTTAACCACTCCTGTCAGCCTGCCTTGTTAACAACTCCTGTCAGCCTGCCTTGTTAACCACTCCTGTCAGCCTGCCTTGTTAACCACTCCTGTCAGCCTGCCTTGTTAACCACTCCTGTCAGCCTGCCTTGTTAACCACTCCTGTCAGCCTGCCTTGTTAACCACTCCTGTCAGCCTGCCTTGTTACCCACTCCTGTCAGCCTGCCTTGTTAACAACTCCTGTCAGCCTGCCTTGTTAATCACTGTCAGCCTGCTTTGTTAACCACTGTCAGCCTGCCTTATCAGCCACTGTCAACCTGCCTCGTTAACGACTGTCAGCCTGCCTTGTTAACCACTGTCAGCCTGCCTTGTTAACCACTGTCAGCTTGTCTTGTAAACCACTGTCAGCCTTGTTAACCACTGTCAGCCTTCCTTGTTAACCACTGTCAGCCTGCCTTGTAAACCACTGTCAGCCTGCCTTGTAAACCACTGTCAGCCTTGTTATGCACTGTCAGCCTGCCCTGTTTACCACTGTCAGCTTGCCCTGTTAAGCACTGTCAGCCTGCCTTGTAAACCACTGTCAGCCTTGTTATGCACTGTCAACCTTCCTTGTTAACCACTGTCAGCCTGCCTTGCTAAGCACTGTCAGCCTGCCTTAACCACTGTCAACCTTCCTTGTTAACCACTGTCAGCCTGCCTTGCTAAGCACTGTCAGCCTGCCTTAACCACTGTCAGCCTTCCTTGTTTACCACTGTTAGCCTGGCTTGTTAACCACTGTCAGCCTGCTTTGTTACCCAGTGTCAGCCTGCTTTGTTACCCAGTGTCAGACTGCCTTGTTAACCACTGTCAGCCTGCCTTATCCACTGTCAGCCTTCCTTGTTTACCACTGTTAGCATGCCTTGTTAACCACTGTCAGTCTTCCTTGTTAAGCACTGTCATACTGCAGTGTTAACCACTCCTGTCAGCCTACCTTGTTAACCACTCCTGTCAGCCTTCCTTGTTAACCACTCCTGTCAGCCTGCCCTGTTAACCACTCCTGTCAGCCTACCTTGTTAACCACTGACAGCCTGCCCTGTTAACCACTTCTGTCAGCCTGCCTTGTTAACCACTCTTGTCCACCTGCCTTATTAACAATGTCAGCCTGCTTCGTTAAACACTGTCAGCCAGCCCTGTTAACCACTCCTGTCAGCTTGCCCTCTTAATCACTGTCAGCCTGCCCTGTTAACCACTCCTGTGAGCCTGCCTTAATCACTTCTGTCAGCCTGCCTGATTAACCACTGATGTCAGCCTATCATGTTAACCACTCCTGTCAGTCTGTCTAGTTAACCACTATCAGCTTGCTTTGTTAACCACTGTCAGCCTTGTTAGCTACTGTCAGCCTGCCTTGTTAACCACTGTCAGCCTTTGTTAACCACTGTCAATCTTCCTTGTTAACCACTGTTAGCCTGCCTTGTTAGCCACTGTCAGCCTGCCTTGTTAACCACTGTCAGTCTTCCTTGTTAACCACTGTCAGAATGCCTTGTTAACCACTGTCAGCCTGCCTTCTGAACCTCTGTCAGCCTGCCTTGTTAACCACCACTGTCAGCCTTCCTCGTTAAGCACTGTCAGCCTGCCTTGTTAATCACTGTCAGCCTTCCTTGTTAAGCACTGTCAGCCTGCCTTGTTAACCACTGTCAGATTGCCTTGTTAATCACTGTCAGCCTTCCTTGTCATCCACTGTCAGCCTGCCTTGTTAACCACTGTCAGCCTGATTTAGCCACTGTCAGCCTTCCTTGTTAATCACTGTTAGTCTACCTTGTTAACCACAGTCAGCCTGCCTTGTTAACCACTGTCAGTCTTCCTTGTTAAGCACTGTCAGCCTGTCTTAACCACTGTCAGCCTGCCTTGTTAAGCACTGTCAGCCTGCCTTGTTAAGCACTGTCAGCCTTCCTTGTTGACCACTATCAGCCTTCCTTGTTAACCACTGTCAGCCTGCCTTGTAAACCACTGTCAGCCTGCCTTCTTAACCACTGTCAGCCTTCCTTGTTAACCACCGTCAGCCAGCCTTGTTAACCAATGTCAGCCTGCCTTAAGCACTCTCAGCCTTCCTTGTAAAGCACTGTCAGACAGCCTTGTTAAGCACTGTCAGCCTTCCTTGTTAACCAAGGTCAGCTTGCCTTGTTAACCACTGTCAGCCTTCCTTGTTACCCATTGTCAGCCTTCCTTGTTAACCACTGTCAGGTTGCCTTGTTAGCCACTGTCAGCCTTCTTTGTTAGCCACTGATAGCCTACCTTGTTAACCACTGTCAGCCTGCCTTGTTAACCACTGTCAGCCTTCCTTGTTAACCATTGTCAGCCTTCCTTGTTAGCCACTGTTAGCCTACCTTGTTAACCAATGTCAGCCTGCTTTTTTAAGCACTGTCAGCCTTCTTTATTAAGCACTGTCAGCCTGCCTTATCCCACTGTCAGCCTGCCTTTTTAGGCACTGTCAGCCTTCCTTGTTAAGCACTGTCAGCCTGCATTGTTAACCACTGTCAGCCTGTCTTGATAAGCACTGTCAGCCTTTCTTGTTAACCACTGTCAGCCTGCTTTAAGCACTGTCAGCATGCCTCGTTAAGCACTCTCAGCCAGTCTTGTTAACCACTGTCAGCCTGCCTTGTTAACCACTGTCAGTTTGCCTTATTAACCACTGTCGGCCTGCCTTGTTAACCGCTGTCAGCCTTCCTTGTTAGCCACTCTCAGGTTTCCTTAACTGTCAGCCTGCCTTAACCACTGTCAGCCTTGTTAACCACTGCTAGCCTACCTTGTTAACCACTGTAAACCTGCCTTGTTAACCACTGTCAGCGTTCCCTGTTAACCACTGTCAGCCTGCCTTGTTAACTGTCAGCCCTCCTTGTTAACCACTGTCTGCTTGCCTTGTTAACCACTGTCAGCCTTCCTTGTTAGCCACTGTCAGCATGCCTTGTTAACCACTGTCAGCCTGCCTTAGCCACTGTCTGCCTTGTTGACCACTGTTACCCTACCTTGTTAACCACCGTCAGTTTGCTTTGTTAATCACTGTCAGCCTGTCTTGTTAACCACTGTCAGCCTGCCTTGTTAACCACTGTCAGCCTTCCATGTTAACCACTGTCAGCCTGTCTTAACCACTGTCAGCTTGCCTTAAGCACTGTCAGCGTGCCTTAAGCACTGCCACCCTTCCTTGTTAACCACTATCAGCCTGCATTGTTAACCACTGTCAGCCTGCCTTATAAACCACTGTCAGCCTGCCTTGTTAACCACTGTCAGCCTGCTTTGTTAACCACCACTGTCAGCCTGCCTTGTTAACCACTGTCAACCTTCCTTGTGAAGCACTGTCAGCCTGCCTTGTCAAGCACTGTCAACCTTCCTTGTTAAGCACTGCCAGCCTACCTAGTTAAGGATTCTCAGCCTTCCCTGTTAACCACTGTCAGCCTGCCTTAAACACTGTTAGCCTGCCTTTTTAAGCACTGTCAGCCTGCCTTGTTAACCACTGTCAGCCTGTCTTGTTAACCAATGTCAGCCTGCCTTGTTAACCACTGTCAGCCTGTCTTGTTAACCAATGTCAGCCTGCCTTGTTAACCACTGTCAGCCTTCCCTGTTAACCACTGTCAGCCTGCCTTAATCACTGTCAGCCTGCCTTCTTAAGCACTGTCAGCCTTCCCTGTTAACCACTATCAGCATGTTTTGTTAAGCAGTGTCAGCCTGCCTTAACCACTGTCAGCCTGCCCACATCACTACGGTCAAGCACACACACAAAGCAGGTAGAGTGCCTTTGACAACTGGTAACTGCTACTACTACGACTACTGCTTCTACTAACACTGCTGCTGCTACTCCTACCACTGCTGCTACGTCTACCACTGCTGCTGCTACTACTACTACTGCTGCTACTTCTACTGCTGCTACTACTACTGCTGCTACTTCTACTGCTGCTACTACTACTGCTGCTACTTCTGCTGCTGCTACTACTACTGCTGCTACTTCTACTGCTGCTACTACTACTGCTGCTACTTCTACTGCTGCTACTACTACTGCTGCTACTACTACTACTGCTGCTACTACTACTACTACTGCTACTACTACTACTGCTGCTACTACTACTACTGCTGCTACTACTACTACTGCTACTACTACTACTGCTGCTACTACTACTGCTGCTACTACTACTGCTGCTACTACTACTACTACTGCTACTACTACTACTGCTGCTACTACTACTACTGCTGCTACTACTACTACTGCTGCTACTACTACTACTGCTGCTACTACTACTACTACTGCTACTACTACTACTGCTACTACTACTACTGCTGCTACTACTACTGCTACTACTACTACTGCTGCTACTACTACTGCTACTACTACTACTGCTGCTACTACTACTACTGCTACTACTACTACTCCTACTACTACTGCTACAACTACAACTACAGTTGCTACAGACTTTAACAACCACCACCTTTGCTCCCTCAGGTCTACTCTCACAGTCAGGAATTACCAAGTCCGTCGAGTCAGATACCAGCAGGACCACCCAGCATCTCCATCAACCATGCACCTCTGACTGTACTTGACTGCTACCTGACTGTACTTGACTGCACCCTGACTGTACTTGACTGCACCTCTGACTGTACTTGACTGCACCCTGACTGTACTTGACTGCACCCTGACTGTACTTGACTGCTACCTGACTGTACTTGACTGCTACCTGACTGTACTTGACTGCTACCTGACTGTACTTGACTGCTACCCTACATTTCGGTGAGAACCGGAGTTCAAATGCCAAGATGCCAAAGGAAAAATACCCCTGAGTCTCCGTACGTACCCATGATAAACAAAGTAGCCGGGCAGGCTGGCCCTGAGAGATCAATGTTAAGCCTATCTCAAGATCATTTATGCAGTGTGTGAAAAGGATAGGCCTAAGAACGGATCCCCGAGTCATTCCTAAGGAAACTAATAACTAACTTTTTCTTAGGTTACTCTAATTAATCTGCTATATATGATAATTTATGTAACTATTTGTGTGTACCTAAATAAATACTTTTGACACACTGGCCGTCTGCCACCAAGGCAGGGTGGCCCACCAAGGCAGGGTGGCCCACCAAGGCAGGGTGGCCACCAAGGCAGGATGGCACACCAAGGCAGGGTGGCCACCAAGGCAGGGTGCCCACCAAGGCAGGGTGGCCACCAAGGCAGGGTGACTCACCAAGGCAGGGTGGCCACCAAGGCAGGGTGGCCCACCAAGGCAGGGTGGCCCACCAAGGCAGGGTGGCCCACCAAGGCAGGGTGGACCACCAAGGCAGGGTGGCCCACCAAGGCAGGGTGGCCCACCAAGGCAGGGTGGCCCACCAAGGCAGGGTGGCCACCAAGGCAGGGTGGCCCACCAAGGCAGGGTGGCTCACCAAGGCAGGGTGGCCACCAAGGCAGGGTGGCACACCAAGGCAGGGTGGCACACCAAGGCAGGGCGGCCACCAAGGCAGGGTGGCCACCAAGGCATGGTAGCCCACCAAGGCAGGGTGGCCCACCAAGGCAGGGTGGCACACCAAGGCAGGGTGGCACACCAAGGCAGGGTGGCACACCAAGGCAGGGTGGCCACCAAGGCAGGGTGGCCCACCAAGGCAGGGTGGCTCACTAAGGCAGGGTGGCACACCAAGGCAGGGTGGCACACCAAGGCAGGGTGGCCACCAAGGCAGGGTGGCCCACCAAGGCAGGGTGGCCACCAAGGCTGGGTGGCCACCAAGGCAGGATGGCACACCAAGGCAGGGTGGCCACCAAGGCAGGGTGCCCACCAAGGCAGGGTGGCCACCAAGGCAGGGTGACCCACCAAGGCAGGGTGGCCACCAAGGCAGGGTGACCCACCAAGGCAGGGTGGCCCACCAAGGCAGGGTGGCCCACCAAGGCAGGGTGGCCACCAAGGCAGGGTGGCTCACCAAGGAAGGGTGGCTCACCAAGGAAGGGTGGACCACCAAGGCAGGGTGGCCCACCAAGGCAGGGTGGCCACCAAGGCAGGGTGGCCCACCAAGGCAGGGTGGCCCACCAAGGCAGGGTGGCCACCAAGGCAGGGTGGCCCACCAAGGCAGGGTGGCCACCAAGGCAGGGTGGCCCACCAAGGCAGGGTGGCCACCAAGGCAGGGTGGTCCACCAAGGCAGGGTGGCCCACCAAGGCAGGGTGGCCACCAAGGCAGGGTGGCCCACCAAGGCAGGGTGGCCCACCAAGGCAGGGTGGCCCACCAAGGCAGGGTGGCCCGAAAAAGAAAAACTTTCACTATCATTCACTCCATCACTGTCTTGCCAGAAGGGTGCTTTACACTACAGTTTTTAAACTGCAACATTAACACCCCTCCTTCAGAGTGCAGGCACTGTACTTCCCATCTCCAGGACTCAAGTCCAGCCTGCCGGTTTCCCTGAATCCCTTCATGTTACCTTGCTTACACTCCAACAGCACGCCAGGTCCCAAAAACCATTGGTCTCCATTCACTCCTAACACGCTCACGCATGCTTGCTGGAAGTCCAAGCCCCTCGCACACAAAACCTCCTTTACCCCCTCCCTCCAACCGTTCCTAGGCCGACCCCTACCCCCTTTTCCCTTCACTACAGATTTATACACTCTCGCTGTAATTCTACAGTGTGTCATTCTCTCTACATGTCCGAACCACCTCAACAACCCTTCCTCAGCCCTCTGGACAACAGTTTTGGTAATCCCACACCTCCTCCTAATTTCCAAACTACGAATTCTCTGCATTATATTCACACCACACATTGCCCTCAGACATGACATCTCCACTGCCTCCAGCCTTCTCCTCGCTGCAACATTCACCCCCCTCCAAGGACAAAGTTCTTTGTCTCCACAGATTCCTCAGTGCACCACTCGCCATTTTCCTCTTGTGATTTCTATGATTCACCTCATCTTTCATAGACCCATCTGCTGACACATCCACTCCTAAATATCTGAATACATTCACCTCCTCCATACTCTCTCCCTCCAATCTGATATCCAATCTTTCGTTACCTAATCTTTTTCTTATCCTCATCACCTTACTCTTTCCTATATTCACTTTTAATTTTCTTCTTTTACATACCCTACCAGACTCATCCACCAACCTCTGCAACTTCTCTTCAGAATCTCCCAAGAGCACAGTGTCATCAGCAAAGAGCAGCTGTGACAACTCCCACTTTGTGTGTGATTCTTTATCTTTTAATCCAACACCCGAGCATTCACTTCTCTTAGAACGCCATCTATAAATATATTGAACAACCACGGTGACATCACACATCTTTGTCTAAGGTCTACTTTTACTGGGAAATAATCTCCCTCTCTCCTACATATACACCTGGAAAATCCTAGAGGGACTAGTACCGAACTTGCACACGAAAATCACTCACTACGAAAGCAAAAGACTTGGCAGACGATGCACCATCCCCCCAATGAAAAGCAGGGGTGTCACTAGCACGTTAAGAGACCATACAATAAGTGTCAGGGGCCCGAGACTGTTCAACTGCCTCCCAGCACACATAAGGGGGATTACCAACAGACCCCTGGCAGTCTTCAAGCTGGCACTGGACAAGCACCTAAAGTCAGTTCCGGATCAGCCGGGCTGTGGCTCGTACGTTGGTTTGCGTGCAGCCAGCAGCAACAGCCTGGTTGATCAGGCTCTGATCCACCAGGAGGCCTGGTCACAGACCGGGCCGCGGGGGCGTTGACCCCCGGAACTCTCTCCAGGTAAACTCCAGGTACATACCTGAGCTTCACTACCCTCGTAAACTCTTCACTGCTTTCAATAACCTACCTCCTATTCCATGCATTTGCAACATCTGCCACATCCCCCCACCCCTATCCACCCTGTCATACGCTTTTTCTAAATCCATAAATGCCACAAAACTCCCTACTTTACCTAAAGCCTTCCTGTTCATTTGCTATCCTACTCTCCGTATACTTTACCAGGTATACTCAACAGACTTATTCCCCTATAATTTTTACACTCGTTTTGTCCCCTTTGCCTTTATACTAGAATAAACTTACTTAGTTCTAGCCAAACTGGCTGGTCTTTGTCAGTACCATTCCATATTTCCAGTCAGTATTATAGTCATTAGGTTCGACTCCTAGACAACGCATTTATTTTCGGCCAGCAGACATGGATTAGGTGCCATGTCGAGTACAAACCACTGAACGGTTTGTTCCGTGGTTATTGGAACCCGCACATAGGAGAGAGAAGCTTACTGGAACAATACACAACCCGCACATAGGAGAGAGAAGTTTACTGCAACAATACACAACCCACACATAGGAGAGAGAAGCTTACTGGAATAATACACAACCCGCACATAGGAGAGAGGAGCTTACTGAAACAATACACAACCCGCACATAGGAGAGAGGAGCTTACTGAAACAATACACAACCCGCACATAGGAGAGAGGAGCTTACTGGAATAATACACAACCCGCACATAGGAGAGAGGAGCTTACTGGAACAATACACAACCCGCACATAGGAGAGAGAAGCTTACTGGAATAATACACAACCCGCACATAGGAGAGAGGAGCTTACTGGAACAATACACAACCGCACATAGGAGAGAGAAGCTTACTGGAACAATACACAACCCGCACATAGGAGAGAGAAGCTTACTGGAACAATACACAACCCGCACATAGGAGAGAGGAGCTTACTGAAACAATACACAACCCGCACATAGGAGAGAGGAGCTTACTGGAATAATACACAACCCGCACATAGGAGAGAGGAGCTTACTGGAACAATACACAACCCGCACATAGGAGAGAGGAGCTTACTGGAATAATACACAACCCGCACATAGGAGAGAGAAGCTTACTGGAACAATACACAACCCGCACATAGGAGAGAGGAGATTACTGGAACAATACACAACCCGCACATAGGAGAGAGAAGCTTACTGGAACAATACACAACCCGCTCATAGGAGAGAGGAGCTTACTGGAACAATACACAACCCGCACATAAGAGAGAGAAGCTTACTGGAACAACACACAACCCGCACATAGGAGAGAGGAGCTTACTGGAACAATACACAACCCGCACATAGGAGAGAGAAGCTTACTGGAACAATACACAATCCGCACATAGGAGAGAGAAGCTTACTGGAACAATACATAACCCGCACATAGGAGAAAGGAGCTTACTGGAACAATACACAACCCGCACATAGGAGAGAAGCTTACTGGAACAATACACAACCCGCACATAGGAGAGAGGAGCTTACTGGAACAGTACACAACCCGCACATAGGAGAGAGGAGCTTACTGGAACAGTACACAACCCGCACATAGGAGAGAGAAGCTTACTGGAACAATACACAACCCGCACATAGGAGAGAGAAGTTTACTGGAACAATACACAACCCGCACATAGGAGAGAGAAGCTTACTGGAATAATACACAACCCGCACATAGGAGAGAGGAGCTTACTGGAACAATACACAACCGCACATAGGAGAGAGAAGCTTACTGGAACAATACACAACCCGCACATAGGAGAGAGAAGCTTACTGGAACATTACACAACTCGCACATAGGAGAGAGAAGCTTACTGGAACAATATAAAACCCGCACATAAAGGAGAGAAGCTTACTGGAACAATACACAACCCGCACATAGGAGAGAGAAGCTTACTGGAACAATACACAACCCGCACATAGGAGAGAGAAGCTTACTGGAATAATACACAACCCGCACATAGGAGAGAGGAGCTTACTGGAACAATACACAACCGCACATAGGAGAGAGAAGCTTACTGGAACAATGCACAACCCGCACACAGGAGAAAGAAGCTTGCTGGAACAATACACAACCCGCACATAGGAGAGAGAAGCTTACTGGAACAATACACAACCCGCACATAGGAGAGAGGAGCTTACTTGAACATTACACAACCCGCACATAGGAGAGAGGAGCTTACTGGAACAGTATACAACCCGCACATAGGAGAGAGAAGCTTACTGGAACAATACACAACCCGCACATAGGAGAGAGAAGCTTACTGGAACAATACACAACCCTCACATAGGAGAGAGAAGCTTACTGGAACAATACACAACCCGCACATAGGAGAGAGGAGCTTACTGGAACAATACACAACCCGCACATAGGAGAGAGAAGCTTACTGGAACAATACACAACCCGCACATAGGAGAGAGGAGCTTACTGGAACAATACACAATCCGCACATAGGAGAGAGAAGCTTACTGGAACAATACACAACCCGCACATAGGAGAGAGAAGCTTACTGGAACATTACACATCCCGCACATAGAGAGAAGCTTACTGGAACATTACACAACCCGCACATAGGAGAGAGAAGCTTACTGGAACAATACACAACCCGCAAATAGGAGAGAAAAGCTTACTGGAACAATACACAACCCGCACATAGGAGAGAGAAGCTTACTGGAACAATACACAACCCGCACATAGGAGAGAGGAGCTTACTGGAACAATACACAACCCGCACATAGGAGAGAAGCTTACTGGAACAATACACAACCCGCACATAGGAGAGAGGAGCTTACTGGAACAGTACACAACCCGCACATAGGAGAGAGGAGCTTACTGGAACAGTACACAACCCGCACATAGGAGAGAGAAGCTTACTGGAACAATACACAACCCGCACATAGGAGAGAGGAGCTTACTGGAACAGTACACAACCCGCACATAGGAGAGAGGAGCTTACTGGAACAGTACACAACCCGCACATAGGAGAGAGAAGCTTACTGGAACAGTACACAACCCGCACATAGGAGAGAGGAGCTTACTGGAACAGTACACAACCCGCACATAGGAGAGAGAAGCTTACTGGAACAATACACAACCCGCACATAGGAGAGAGAAGTTTACTGGAACAATACACAACCCGCACATAGGAGAGAGAAGCTTACTGGAATAATACACAACCCGCACATAGGAGAGAGGAGCTTACTGGAACAATACACAACCGCACATAGGAGAGAGAAGCTTACTGGAACAATACACAACCCGCACATAGGAGAGAGAAGCTTACTGGAACATTACACAACTCGCACATAGGAGAGAGAAGCTTACTGGAACAATATAAAACCCGCACATAAAGGAGAGAAGCTTACTGGAACAATACACAACCCGCACATAGGAGAGAGAAGCTTACTGGAACAATACACAACCCGCACATAGGAGAGAGAAGCTTACTGGAACATTACACATCCCGCACATAGGAGAGAGAAGCTTACTGGAACAATACACAACCCGCACATAGGAGAGAGAAGCTTACTGGAACAATACACAACCCGCACATAGGAGAGAGAAGCTTACTGGAACAATGCACAACCCGCACATAGGAGAAAGAAGCTTGCTGGAACAATACACAACCCGCACATAGGAGAGAGAAGCTTACTGGAACAATACACAACCCGCACATAGGAGAGAGGAGCTTACTTGAACATTACACAACCCGCACATAGGAGAGAGGAGCTTACTGGAACAGTATACAACCCGCACATAGGAGAGAGAAGCTTACTGGAACAATACACAACCCGCACATAGGAGAGAGAAGCTTACTGGAACAATACACAACCCGCACATAGGAGAGAGAAGCTTACTGGAACAATACACAACCCGCACATAGGAGAGAGGAGCTAACTGGAACAATACACAACCCGCACATAGGAGAGAGAAGCTTACTGGAACAATACACAACCCGCACATAGGAGAGAGGAGCTTACTGGAACAATACACAATCCGCACATAGGAGAGAGAAGCTTACTGGAACAATACACAACCCGCACATAGGAGAGAGAAGCTTACTGGAACATTACACATCCCGCACATAGAGAGAAGCTTACTGGAACATTACACAACCCGCACATAGGAGAGAGAAGCTTACTGGAACAATACACAACCCGCAAATAGGAGAGAAAAGCTTACTGGAACAATACACAACCCGCACATAGGAGAGAGAAGCTTACTGGAACAATACACAACCCGCACATAGGAGAGAGGAGCTTACTGGAACAATACACAACCCGCACATAGGAGAGAAGCTTACTGGAACAACACACAACCCGCACATAGGAGAGAGGAGCTTACTGGAACAGTACACAACCCGCACATAGGAGAGAGGAGCTTACTGGAACAGTACACAACCCGCACATAGGAGAGAGAAGCTTACTGGAACAATACACAACCCGCACATAGGAGAGAGGAGCTTACTGGAACAGTACACAACCCGCACATAGGAGAGAGGAGCTTACTGGAACAGTACACAACCCGCACATAGGAGAGAGAAGCTTACTGGAACAGTACACAACCCGCACATAGGAGAGAGGAGCTTACTGGAACAGTACACAACCCGCACATAGGAGAGAGAAGCTTACTGGAACAATACACAACCCGCACATAGGAGAGAGAAGTTTACTGGAACAATACACAACCCGCACATAGGAGAGAGAAGCTTACTGGAATAATACACAACCCGCACATAGGAGAGAGGAGCTTACTGGAACAATACACAACCGCACATAGGAGAGAGAAGCTTACTGGAACAATACACAACCCGCACATAGGAGAGAGAAGCTTACTGGAACATTACACAACTCGCACATAGGAGAGAGAAGCTTACTGTAACAATATAAAACCCGCACATAAAGGAGAGAAGCTTACTGGAACAATACACAACCCGCACATAGGAGAGAGAAGCTTACTGGAACAATACACAACCCGCACATAGGAGAGAGAAGCTTACTGGAACATTACACATCCCGCACATAGGAGAGAGAAGCTTACTGGAACAATACACAACCCGCACATAGGAGAGAGAAGCTTACTGGAACAATACACAACCCGCACATAGGAGAGAGAAGCTTACTGGAACAATGCACAACCCGCACATAGGAGAAAGAAGCTTGCTGGAACAATACACAACCCGCACATAGGAGAGAGAAGCTTACTGGAACAATACACAACCCGCACATAGGAGAGAGGAGCTTACTTGAACATTACACAACCCGCACATAGGAGAGAGGAGCTTACTGGAACAGTATACAACCCGCACATAGGAGAGAGAAGCTTACTGGAACAATACACAACCCGCACATAG